>NC_072421.2:1982500-2062500 GCF_028858775.2 Pan troglodytes
TCCCCTCCAGGGCTGTGTTTGGTGACCCGTAATAACCACCTCCCTCAGCAGGAAGTGGCCAGAAAGAACATACCAGCCCTCGTCCTGTTATAACTAGAGGGTCTGGATTCACAGAGCAGGAGCATTGCCATCTTCGACACACACTGCCATCTTGGACCCATTACACCATCTTGGACAAGCACGGCCATCTTGGATACACACCACCATCTTGGACACACCGCCATCTTGGAGAAGCACCACCATCTTGGACACACACGGCCATCTTGGAGAAGCACCACCATCTTGGACACACACGGCCATCTTGGAGAAGCACCACCATCTTGGACACACACTGTCTTGGACACACACAGCCATCTTGGAGAAGCACCACCATCTTGGACACACACCATCTTGGACACACACGGCCATCTTGGAGAAGCACCACCATCTTGGAGACACACCATCTTGGACACACACCGCCATCTTGGATAAGCACCACCATCTTGGACACACACCATCTTGGACACACACGGCCATCTTGGATAAGCACCACCATCTTGGACACACACCATCTGGGACACACACTGCCATCTTGGACCCATAACACCATCTTGGACAAGCACCGCCATCTTGGACACACTGCCAGCTTGGATACACACCACCATCTTGAAAAAGCACCACCACCTTGGACACACAACACCTTGGACACACACTGCCATCTTGGATAAGCACCACCATCTTGGACACACACCATCTTGGACACACACGGCCATCTTGGATAAGCACCACCATCTGGGACACACACTGCCATCTTGGACCCATAACACCATCTTGGACAAGCATCACCATCTTGGACATGCCGCCATCTTGGATACACACCACCATCTTGGAAAAGCACCACCATCTTGGACACACAACATCTTGCACAGACACCGCCATCTTGGATAAGCACCACCATCTTGGACACACACCATCTTGGACACACACTGCCATCTTGGATAAGCACCACCATCTTGGACACACGCCGCCATCTTGGACACACACTGCCATCTTGGATAAGCACCACCATCTTGGAGACACATCATCTTGGACACACACGGCCATCTTGGATAAGCACCACCATCTTGGACAAGCACCACCATCTTGGACACACACCGCCATCTTGGATAAGCACCAACATCTTGGACACACACCATCTGGGACACAGACTGCCATCTTGGACCCATAACACCATCTTGGACACACCGCCATCTTGGACACGCCGCCATCTTGGATACACACCACCATCTTGGAAAAGCACCACCATCTTGGACACACAACATCTTGCACAGACACCGCCATCTTGAATAAGCACCACCATCTTGGACACACACCATCTTGGACACACACTGCCATCTTGGATAAGCACCACCATCTTGGACACACGCCGCCATCTTGGACACACACTGCCATCTTGGATAAGCACCACCATCTTGGAGACACACCATCTTGGACATACACGGCCATCTTGGATAAGCACCACCATCTTGGACACACACCATCTTGGACACACACGGCCATCTTGGATAAGCACCACCATCTTGGACACACACCATCTTGGACACACACGGCCATCTTGGATAAGCACCACCATCTTGGACACACACCATTTGGGACACACACTGCCATCTTGGACCCATAACACCATCTTGGACAAGCATCACCATCTTGGACATGCCGCCATCTTGGATACACACCACCATCTTGGACAAGCACCACCATCTTGGACACACAACATCTTGCACAGACACCGCCATCTTGGATAAGCACCACCATCTTGGACACACACCATCTTGGACACACACTGCCATCTTGGATAAGCACCACCATCTTGGACACACGCCGCCATCTTGGACACACACTGCCATCTTGGATAAGCACCACCATCTTGGAGACACATCATCTTGGACACACACGGCCATCTTGGATAAGCACCACCATCTTGGACACACACCATCTTGGACATGCATGGCCATCTTTGACACACACCACCATCTTGGACACACACCACCATCTTGGATAAGCACCACCATCTTGGACACACACCATCTTGGACACACACGGCCATCTTGGATAAGCACCACCATCTTGGACACACACCATTTGGGACACACACTGCCATCTTGGACCCATAACACCATCTTGGACAAGCACCACCATCTTGGACACACCGCCATCTTGGACATGCCGCCATCTTGGATACACACCACCATCTTCGAAAAGCACCACCATCTTGGCCACACAACATCTTGGACACACACCGCCATCTTGGATAAGCACCACCATCTTGGACACACACCGCCATCTTGGACAAGCACCACCATCTTGGAGACACACCATCTTGGACACACACTGCCATCTTGGAGAAGCACCGCCATCATGGACACACACCATCTGGGACACACACCATCTGGGACACACACCACCATCTTGGATAAGCACCACCATCTTGGACACACACTGCCATCTTGGATAAGCACCACCATCTTGGACACACACCATCTTGGACACACACGGCCATCTTGGATAAGCACCACCATCTTGGACACACACCATCTTGGACACACACGGCCATCTTGGATAAGCACCACCATCTTGGACACACACCATCTTGGACACACACGGCCATCTTGGATAAGCACCACCATCTTGGACACACACCATCTTGGACATGCATGGCCATCTTTGACACACACCACCATCTTGGACACACACCACCATCTTGGATAAGCACCACCATCTTGGACACACACCATCTTGGACACACACTGCCATCTTGGATAAGCACCACCATCTTGGACACACACCATCTGGGACACACACTGCCATCTTGGACCCATAACACCATCTTGGACAAGCACCGCCATCTTGGACACACTGCCAGCTTGGATACACACCACCATCTTGAAAAAGCACCACCACCTTGGACACACAACATCTTGGACACACACTGCCATCTTGGATAAGCACCACCATCTTGGACACACACCATCTTGGACACACACAGCCATCTTGGATAAGCACCACCATCTTGCACACACGCCGCCATCTTGGACACACACCGCCATCTTGGATAAGCACCACCATCTTGGACACACACCATCTTGGACACACACGGCCATCTTGGATAAGCACCACCATCTTGGACAAGCACCACCATCTTGGACACACACCGCCATCTTGGATAAGCACCAACATCTTGGACACACACCATCTGGGACACACACTGCCATCTTGGACCCATAACACCATCTTGGACAAGCATCACCATCTTGGACACACCGCCATCTTGGACACGCCACCATCTTGGATACACACCACCATCTTGGAAAAGCACCACCATCTTGGACACACAACATCTTGCACAGACACCGCCATCTTGAATAAGCACCACCATCTTGGACACACACCATCTTGGACACACACTGCCATCTTGGATAAGCACCACCATCTTGGACACACACCGCCATCTTGGACACACACTGCCATCTTGGATAAGCACCACCATCTTGGAGACACACCATCTTGGACACACACCACCATCTTGGATAAGCACCACCATCTTGGACACACACCATCTTGGACACACACGGCCATCTTGGATAAGCACCACCATCTTGGACACACACCATCTTGGACACACACGGCCATCTTGGATAAGCACCACCATCTTGGACAGACACCATCTTGGACATGCATGGCCATCTTTGACACACACCACCATCTTGGACACACACCACCATCTTGGATAAGCACCACCATCTTGGACACACACCGCCATCTTGGACACACACTGCCATCTTGGATAAGCACCACCATCTTGGAGACACACCATCTTGGACACACACCACCATCTTGGATAAGCACCACCATCTTGGACACACACCATCTTGGACACACACGGCCATCTTGGATAAGCACCACCATCTTGGACACACACCATCTTGGACACACACGGCCATCTTGGATAAGCACCACCATCTTGGACAGACACCATCTTGGACATGCATGGCCATCTTTGACACACACCACCATCTTGGACACACACCACCATCTTGGATAAGCACCACCATCTTGGACACACACCATCTTGGACACACACGGCCATCTTGGATAAGCACCACCATCTTGGACACACACCATTTGGGACACACACTGCCATCTTGGACCCATAACACCATCTTGGACAAGCACCACCATCTTGGACACACCGCCATCTTGGACATGCCGCCATCTTGGATACACACCACCATCTTGGAAAAGCACCACCATCTTGGCCACACAACAACTTGGACACACACCGCCATCTTGGATAAGCACCACCATCTTGGACACACACCATCTTGGACACACACTGCCATCTTGGAGAAGTACCGCCATCTTGGACACACACCATCTGGGACACACACCACCATCTTGGATAAGCACCACCATCTTGGACACACACTGCCATCTTGGATAAGCACCACCATCTTGGACACACACCATCTTGGACACACATGGCCATCTTGGATAAGCACCACCATCTTGGACACACACCATCTTGGACACACACGGCCATCTTGGATAAGCACCACCATCTTGGACACACACCATCTTGGACATGCATGGCCATCTTTGACACACACCACCATCTTGGACACACACCACCATCTTGGATAAGCACCACCATCTTGGACACACACTGCCATCTTGGATAAGCACCAGCATCTTGGACACACACCATCTTGGACACACACGGCCATCTTGGATAAGCACCACCATCTTGGACACACACCATCTTGGACATGCATGGCCATCTTTGACACGCACCACCATCTTGGACACACACCACCATCTTGGATAAGCACCACCATCTTGGACACACACCATCTTGGACACACACGGCCATCTTGGATAAGCACCACCATCTTGGACACACACAGCCATCTTGGATAAGCACCACCATCTTGGACACACACCATTTGGGACACACACTGCCATCTTGGACCCATAACACCATCTTGGACAAGCACCACCATCTTGGACACACCGCCATCTTGGACATGCCGCCATCTTGGATACACACCACCATCTTGGAAAAGCACCACCATCTTGTCCACACAACATCTTGGACACACACCGCCATCTTGGATAAGCACCACCATCTTGGACACACACCATCTTAGACAAGCACTGCCATCTTGGACATGCATGGCCATCTTTGACACACACCACCATCTTGGACACACACCACCATCTTGGACAGACACCATCTTGGACACACAACACCATCTTGGATAAGCACCACCATCTTGGACACACACTGCCATCTTGGATAAGCACCATCATCTTGGACACACACTGCCATCTTGGATAAGCACCACCATCTTGGACACACACCGCCATCTTGGATAAGCACCACCATCTTGGAGACACACCATCTTGGACACACTGCCATCTTGGAGAAGCACCGCCATCTTGGACACACACCATCTGGGACACACACCACCATCTTGGATAAGCACCACCATCTTGGACACACACCGCCATCTTGGATAAGCACCACCATCTTGGACAAGCACTGCCATCTTGGACATGCATGGCCATCTTTGACACACACCACCATCTTGGACACACACTGCCATCTTGGACAAGCACTGCCATTTTAAGTTCCCTTGATTAAAAACTGCCTAAAACCAGCCCCCAAACATCAGCCTAATGGCTAATGTCAGCATGACCAGAAACAGTGAAAGCCTGAAATAAACCGCCTCTGACCAGAAACATCCCAAGCCCAAGATAACCTCCTTCAGACCAGAGACATTCCAACACCTCAGTCAACTTTGCCTCACAGGGAAACATTCCGAGCCTGCGATAAGATTCCCCTTCCTAAACCCTTAAATACCCTTAGTCTGTAAGAGAGAACACTCCTGACCTAACTCAGCCAGAAGCCCTGCTCAGGCTTGTTCTCCAAAATAAACCCGTCTTTGACTGTGAAGCTGCTTTTCTTCTTTCATCTTTCTTCCACTCTTCTACCCTCCTCAGCGCTCCTCACCTCTTGAAGGTGCCCCCAGATCCTGGCCCTGACGCCCATCCTGGTCTTCAGGGCACCAGTCACCAAGCCCTGGACCTGCCCTGCAGATCTCAACCCCAGATCATATAGACCCCTGCCCTATGCCCTGTCACCCCCAATCATGGAGACCCATGCCTTCTGTAAGGCACCCCGACCACTCTCATCCCCGTCACTAGGACCAGGCATGTGGTGTCCCCCCTCCCACAGTACCAGACCTCCAGTCCGTAGTCCCCAAGAGTAGACTCCTGCCCCACTGCACTATCCATAGGCAACCAGTAACTACCCTACCATCACCAGTAACTTCTCTGCCATCACCAGTAACTACCTCACATCACCAGTAACTACCCCCCATCACCAGTAACTATGCCCCATCATCAAACCCAGTAACTACCCCCCATCACCAGTAACTATCCACCATCACCAGTAACTATGCCCCATCATCAAACCCAGTAACTACCCCCCATCACCAGTAACTATGCCCCATCATCACCAGTAACTATCCCCCATCACCAGTAACTATCCCCCCATCACCAGTAACTATCCCATCACCAGTAACTATCACCCCATTACCAGTAACTATCCCACATCACCTATAACTATCTGCCTGTCACCAGTAACTACCCCCCATCACAAGTAACTATCCCTTCATCACTAGACCCTCTCCTCCATGTGATTAGGGCTCCAGAGAGAGGCAGACACCCACTGCCTAGGCGTCCTGCCACCCGCAATAAGATCCTCATGGGGGCACCAGGAAACACTTCCCATACCCCAGCTACAAAGTCCAACCTTCAGTCACAGGGCCCACTCCATCCCTAGAAGTCCTAAGTCACTCACCTCCCCAATCCCTAGGGGGTCCCAGGTCACTCCCCTCCCCCACCCCTAGGGGTCCCAGGTTACTCTCCCCTCCCCCATTCCTAGGGGTCTTGGATTACTCTCCCCTCCCCTATCCCTAGGAGGTCCTGGATCACACTCCCCTCCCCCATCACTAGGGCGTCCTGGGTCACTCTCCCCTCCCCAATCCCTAGGGGTTCTGGGTCACTCTCCCCTCCCCCATCCCTAGGGGGTTCCGGGTCACACTCCCCAACCCCATCCCTAGGGGTTCCGGGTTACTCTCCCCTCCCCCATCCCTAGGGGTCCTGGGTTACTCTCCCCTCCCCATTCCTAGGGGTCCCGGGTTACTTTCCCCACCCACATCCCTAGGGGGTCCTGGATCACTCTCCCCTCCCCCATCCCTAGGGGGGTTCCGGGTCACTCTCGCCTCCCCCGTCCCTATGGGTCCCGGGTCACTCTGCCCTCCCCATTCCTAGGAGGTGCTGGCTCACTCTCCCCTCCCCCATCCCTAGGGGTGCTGGGTTACTCTCCCCACCCCCATCCCTAGGGGTCCCGGGTCACTCTGCCCTCTCCATTCCTAGGGGGTCCCAGGTCACTCTCCCCTCCCCTATCCCTAGGGGTTCCGGGTCACTCTCCCCTCCCCCATACCTAGGCAGTCCTGGATCACTCCCCTCCCCATTCCTAGGGGGTCCTGGGTCACTCCTCCCTCCCCATCCCTAGGGGGGTCCCAGGTCACTCTCCCCAACCCCATGCCTAGGGCATCCTGGGTTACTCTCCCCACCCCCATCCCTAGGGGGTCCTGGGTTACTCTCCCCTTCCCCATCCCTAGGCGGTCCTGGGTCACTCTCCCCTCCCCATTCCTCGGGGGTCCCGGGTCACTCTTCCCTCCCCCATCCCTAGGGGGTCCTGGGTCACTCTCCCCAACCCCATGCCTAGGGGTTCCAGGTCACTCTCCCCTCCCCCATCCTTTTGGGTCCCAGGTTACTCTCCCTACCCCCATCCCTAGGGGGATCCCGGCTTACTCTCCCCTCCCCCATCCCTAGGGGGTCCCGGGTTATTCTCCCCTCCCCATTCCTAGGGGGTTCTAGGTCACTCCCCGCAACCCCATGCCTAGGGGTTTCGGGTCACTCTCCCCACCCCCATCCCTAGGAGGGTCCCGGGTCACTTGACCTCCTCATTCCTAGGGGTCCCGGGTTACTCTCCTCTCCCCCATCCCTAGGGGTCCCGGGTTACTCTCCCCACACCCATCCCTAGGGGGGTCTCGGCTTACTCTCCCCATCCCCAACCCTGGAGGTCCCGGGTTACTCTCCCCATCCCCATGCCTGGGGGTCCCAGGTTACTCTCCCCATCCCCATCCATGGGGCTCCGGGGTCACTCTGCTGTCCCCATCCCTAGCGGTCATAGGTCACTCCTCCCTCCCCATCCCTAGGGGGTCCCGGGTCACTCTCCCCAACCCCATGCCTAGGGCGTCCTGGGTTACTCTCCCCACCCCCATCCCTAGGGGGGTCCCAGGTTGCTCTCCCCTCCCCCACCCCTAGGGGGGTCCTGGGTTACTCTCCCCTCCCCCACCCCTAGGGGGGTCCTGGGTTACTCTCCCCTCCCCCATCCCTAGGGGGTCCTGGGTCACTCTCCCCAACCCCATGCCTAGGGGTTCTGAGTCACTCTCCCCTCCCCCATCCTTTTGGGTCCCGGGTTACTCTCCCTACCCCCATCCCTAGGGGGATCCCGGCTTATTCTCCCCTCCCCCATCCCTAGGGGGATCCCGGCTTATTCTCCCCTCCCCCATCCCTAGGGGGTCCCAGGTTACTCTCCCCTCCCCCATCCCTAGGGGGGTCCTGGGTTACTCTGCCCTCCCCATTCCTAGGGGGTTCTGGGTCACTCCCCGCAACCCCATGCTTAGGGGTTTCGGGTCACTCTCCCCTCCCCCATCCCTAGGGGTCCCGGGTTACTCTCCCCACCCCTAGGGGGGGTCCAGGGTCACTTGACCTCCCCATTCCTAGGGGTCCCGGCTTACTCTCCCCACCCCCATCCCTAGGGGGGTCTCGGCTTACTCTCCCCATCCCCAACCCTGGAGGTCCCGGGTTACTCTCCCCATCCCCATGCCTGGGGGTCCCGGGTTACTCTCCCCATCCCCATCCATGGGGCTCCGGGGTCACTCTGCTGTCCCCATCCCTAGCGGTCCTGGGTCACTCTACCCTCCCCATTCCTACGGGTCCCGGGTTACGCTCCCCTCTCCCATCCCTATGGGGACCCAGGTCACTCCCCACCCCCATGCCTAGGGGGTTCCGGGTTACTCTCCCCTCCCCCATCCCTAGAGGTTCCGGGTCACTCTCCTCAACCCTATCCCTGGAGGTCCCGGGACACTCTCCCCTCCCCCATCCCTAAGGGTCTTGGGTCACTCTCCCATCCCTATCCGTGGGGTTCCTGAGTCGCTGGGCCCTCCGGGGTTCAGCCCCTCCGTCCCCGGTCCCCTGCCCCGCCCAGGCCCAGGCCGCACCGCGTTGCTGAGGATCTCCTGACGGCGTGGGGAGGCGCTGGCCAGCACCACGCGCTTGTGCAGCAGCTTCCCAATCACCGGGCACAGCACCATGGCGTCCACGCCAGGAGCCGGGCGTCCGCACTTCTGAGCCCGGAGCCCGCGGTGCGCGCAGCGCGGCTGCAAAAAAAAAACAGGCGGCCAGAGTCCCGCCTCCGCGAGGCCACGCCCCCGTCCGCCTCCGCGAGGCCACGCCCAGTCCGCGCCTTCATTGGCCTCCCCGCGAGGCCGCGCCCAGGCCACGCCTCCATTGAACACTCCGTCAGGCCTCGCCCAGGCCACACCTCCATTGCCCTCTCCACCAGGCCACGCCCATGTCACGCCCCATTGATCTCCCCTGAGGCCACGCCCAGGCCACGCCTCCATTGACCGCTCCGCCAGGCCACGCCCAGGCCACACCTCCATTGCCCTCTCCGCCAGGCCACGCCCATGTCACGCCGCCATTGAACTCCCCGTGAGGCCACGCCCAGGCCACACCCCCGCCCGCCTTCCCCCCGGGCACCGCCCCGGCCGCTTGGTGAAGCACCGCCCCCAGCTCCGCCTCCCGGGCCCCGTCCCCGCCCCCGGCGCTCGCCCCGCCCCTCCCCGCCCCGCCTGCGGCGCCAAGACCTGCAATGGCGCAGGCAGCTGCGGGGTCCCGGGGAGGAAAGGCTGGCGTGGATACTTGGGGTTCCTTGCAGGCGCGGCGTGGGGAGTGGAAATGCTGGGTTCCCGCAGCTGCGGTTGTGGGCAGTTGTGGGGGTGGGGGGTTCTTACCCGCACGTGGAGGGGCCCGGCTCAGAGATGGGGGTCTTGTGGGAGCCGCGTCGGGGAAGGTAGAGATAGGGGGTTCCCCGCGGACCCGGTGCGAGTGGCGTGGAGATGGGGATGTCCTCGTGCCTGGTGGGAGGGGCGTGGAGATGGGGATGTCCTCGTGCCTGGTGGGAGGGGCGTGGAGATGGGGGTGTCCACGGGCCTGGTGGGAGGGGCGTGGAGATGGGGGTGTCCACGGGCCTGGTGGGAGGGGCGTGGAGATGGGGGTGTCCACGGGCCTGGTGGGAGGGGCGTGGAGATGGGGATCCCCGCGGGGATGGTGGGAGGGTTTTGGAGATGAGGGTCCCCGCGAGAATGCTCGGAGGGGTATGGATATGGGGGTCCCCGCGGGCCGGGTGGGAAGGGCGGGGAGATGGGGGGGGGGTCCCCGCGTGCCTGGTGGGAGGGGCGTGGAGAAGGTGGGGGTCCTTGTGGGAGGGGCGTGGACACTGTGGATCCGCGCGGGCGTGGTGATGGGCGCGGCGTGGGGACCCCCTGGGGGCGCGGTGCTGGGAGCGCAGGGATGGGACCAGAGCGGGCGCTGTGAGGTGGGGGACGCCCGGCTGTGCCTTCCCTCCCTAAATGGACTCCACCTCCAGGGCAGCGGGTCCCTTGCGCGCCGCAGGCTGCAGGGGGCGCGCGTGAGCCGTGCCAGGATTTTTCTTAAACCCCCCAGAGCCCAGCCGCACCTGCTCCACATAAACCCAGCGAGGCGTGGAGACTCCGGGCACTGTTTCCCCAGCTTTTGTGACTCAAAAGATTTTGAAATAAAATGTGAAAAATAATAATATACCCAGAGCCTATGCCAGTGATGTGTAGATGCAGAAAATGGAATCCCACAGTTAATTTTGTTAACTGTGGAATGACATCCAAGGGTGTCCAAAACATTACGGAGAAAACGAAAAACTGTAGTCAGAGAAGTCACAGAAGAGCCAAATAAAAGAGAGGAAAAAAGCGTCTAAACCATGTGATGTCTGATTTTCAATATTGTGAGGTTTTGAAAAAAATTTTAAAAAGCACATAGATTCACATTTCAGAATTTTGGAGAAGTAACTTTCTTCGTTTTGAAGCGATAGAAGGAATCATAAGTTTATAAACTGTACTGCATATAACATAAACTCCATGCAGGTGAAGGTTTTTGTTTGTTTGTTTGTTTTTTGTTTCTTTGTTTTTTGAGACTGAGTCTCACTGTGTCGCCCAGGCTGGAGTGCAATGGTGCAATCTCGGCTCACTGCAACCTCCACCTCCCAGGTTCAAGCGATTCTCCTGCCTCAGCCTCCTGAGTAGCTGGGATTACAGGCACCTGCCATCACATCGAGCTAATTTTTGTACTTTTAGTAGAGATGGGGTTTCGCTGTGTTGGCCAGGCTGGTCTCGAAGTCCTGACCTCAGGTGATCCACCCGACTCAGCCTCCCAAAGTGCTGGGATTACAGGTGTGAGCCACCGGGCCCAGCTGCGGGTGAGATATTAAACTTAAAGAAAAATAGCAAAGGAAATTACAGTAATTCTCTATAGAAGATGAAGTGAAGGCTGCCTCTTCCTACACGGGTACAGGCAAAGGTGGAGGAGGGTTTAGTGACCTAGAGTGGGGGTTGCTGGTAACTGTCACTCAAAACCCTGGGGCTTAAAACAGCAAAACTTAATTGTATTACAGCTCTGGAGCCCAGACATCTGAAATCAAGGAATAGGCAGGGCCACGCTCCCTCCGAAGGCTCTAGGGGAGGGTCCTTCCTGCCTCTCCCGCTCCTGGGGGCTCCAGGCATCCCTGGGCTTGTGGCCGCATCACTCTAGTCTCTGCCTCCATCTCTACGTGGGTTTCTCTGTGTCTGTGTCTCCTCTTCTGTCTCTTAGAAGGACACCTGTCATTGTGTTTAGGGCCCATCCTTCTCCAGGATGATCTCATCTCCAGATTGTTAATCACAGCTGCAAAGATCCTTCTTCCAAATCAGGTCCCATTCCCAGGTTCTGGGGCTTAGGACATGGACATATGGTTTGGAGCTCACCATCTAAACCATTGCAATTGTGTTTGCTTCCTTCTTGAGGCTCTAGGGGAGGGTCCTTTCTGCCTCTTCCAGCTCCTGGGGGCTCCAGGCATCCCTGAGCTTGTGGCCGCATCACTGCAGTCTCTGCATCCATCTCCACGTGGCCTTCTCCTCTGTGTCTGTGTCTCCTCTTCTGTCTCTTACAAGGACACCTGTCATTGGACTTAGGGTCCACCTTAATCCAGCATGATATCTTGAAATCATGAACTAATTGCACATGTGAGGACCCTATTTCCAAATAAGGTGCCATTTACCAGGTGGACGTATCTATGGGGAGGCAGGAATCAACTCAGTCCCCCATACCAGCATTCCAGAAGGAGTGCTAACCAGAGATGGGGTCCAGCAGCCTTTGACATGCCTGTATTTATCCCTATAAGTTCTCCATTGCGGCCACATCATTGAAACCCCAGCAGGCAGAGGTTTAACTGCTCTGAAGCCCTGACTGCTGCAGCCTCCTCCTGCTCTCAATGTGCCCTTCCGTGACTTTCAGATTTTTCTTTGCTTTTTTTTTTTTTTTTTTAGACTGACTCTTGCTCTGTCGCCCAGACTGGAGTAAGTGGCACGATCTCGGCTCACTGCAACCTCCACCTCTCAGGTTCAAGTGACTCTCCTGCCTCAGCCTCCCGAGTATCTGGGACCGCCACCACACCTGGCTAATTTTTTGTATTTTTTAGTAGAGATGGGGTTTCTCCATGTTTGCCAGGCTGGTCTTGAATTCCTGACCTCAGGTGATCCGCCCACTTCAGCCTCCCAAAATGCTGGAATTACAGGCATGAGCCACTGTGCCCAGCCAATGCCTGTTTTTTGTTTGTTTGTTTGTTTGTTTTGTTTTGTTTTGTTTGTTTGTTTTTGAGACGGAGTCTCGCTGTGTCACCCAGGCTGTAGTGCAGAGGCGCGATCTGGGCTCACTGCAAGCTCTGCCTCCTGGGTTCATGCCATTCTCCTGCCTCAGCCTCCCGAGTAGCTGGGACTACAGGCACCCGCCACCACGCCTGGCTAATTTATTTTTCTATTTTTTAGTAGAGACTGGGTTTCACCATGTTAGCCAGGATGGTCTCGATCTCCTGACCTCATGATCTACCCACCTCGGCCTCCCAAAGTACCGGGATTACAGGCATGAGCCACCGTGCCCGACCAATGCCTGTTGTTAATAAGCAACCCAGTCTATGGTATTCTGTGATAGCAGCCTGCAATGGACTAAGACATCTGATAAGAAGACGAGAAGAGGAGCTGAAGACACAGACACATATGGAGGGACGACCCTGTGAGGACACAGGGAGAAGATGGCGTCTCCAAGCCCAGGAGAGAGGCCTCAGGAGGAACCAGCCCTGCCCACACCTTGACCTCAGACCTCCAGCCTCCAGGACTGTGGAAGAATCAATGTCTGTTGTCTAAGCTGTACAGTGTACAGGACTTCGCTATGGCAACCCCAGCAAACTCATACACCCCGTCCCACCAGGCCGGGCTTCCCTTCTTAATGTTCTGTTTTGCATTGAACCAGCATTGCATGGTTGGAGGTTCAAAGATTCTCAAATGTGTGCATGTGTGTGGGTTTTGTGTAATTCAGTTGCCACCAACTGAGGAGATCCTACCGTCCAGGAGACACCGGGCAATGTCTGAAGATATTTTTGGCCATCACTTCTGGGGGTGTGCGTGCAGTGCGGGGGTGCTGCTCCCATCTGGTGGGTGGAGCCCAGGGTCTCTGCTCAGCACCATACAGTGCCCAGGATGGCCCCACCACAGAGAGTCCTCCAGCCCCAAATGTCAGCTGTGCTGAGGGGGAGGAACCCTGAGTTAGCATGAGAGGGTTTGTCTATCATCTATCTATGTATCCATGTCATCCATCATTTATCCAGCTATTCATCTATCATGTGTCCATCTGTCTTGTCTATGTATCTATCACTCTTCCATCTATTTAGCCATAATATCTATGTATCTCTCTATCCATCCATCTATGTGTGTATGTATGTATCTATCTATCTATCCATCTATGTATGTATGTATGTATGTATGTATCTATCATCTATGTATCTATCCATCTATGTATGTATGTATCATCTATCAATCTATGTATGTATCTATCCATCTGTCTATGTATGTATGTATCTGCCAATCTATCATCTATCTATGTATCTATCCCTCTATGTATGTATGTATGTATGCATCTGTCTATCATCTATCTATGTATCTATCCATCTGTCTATGTATGTATGTATCTGTCAATCTATCATCTATCTATGTATCTATCCCTCTATGTATGTATGTGTCTGTCTATCATCTATCCATCTATGTATCTATGTATCTATCATTTATCTATCATCTATCAATCTATCCATCTATGTATCTATGTATTATCATTTATCTATCATTCATCTGTCTATCTATCATTTATCAATCTATCATCTATGTATCTATCATCTATCATTAGATATATCATCTACCAATCTACCCATCTATCATCTATCTTTCTATCTATTCTACCTACCTATCATCTATCTATTGTATCTACCTACCTATCTCATCTATCATTTATCCCCCCCTTATGTTGTTTATGTATCTATTATCCATCTGTGTATCCATTATCTACCTATCATCTATCTAGCTATCATCTGTTATCTATCCATCCATTCTGTTTATCTATGTATCCATCTATCTATCATCTGTATAACTATCCATCTATCATCTGTCTATCATCTATCTATCTATCATCTTCTATCCATCTACCCAACTTTCTATCTTTCCATCATCAATCTATTATCTATCTATCTTCTATCCATCTATCCATCTGTCTATCTTTCCATCATCAATCTGTTATCCATCTATCTATCCATCTATCCATCATCTATATATTCATGTATCATCTATCCATCTATCATCTACCTATCATTCATCTATCTATCTATCTATCTATCTATCTATCTATCTATCTATCTCCCATTTATCAATCTATCATCTATCTACCCGTGTATGTACCTATCTATCCATCTATCATGTATCCATTTGTCTTTTTTTTTTTTTTTTTTTTGAGACAGAGTCTCGCTCTGTCACCCAGACTGGAGTGCAGTGGCGCGATCTCAGCTCACTGCAACCTCTGCCTCCCGGGTTCAAGCAATCCTCCTGCCTCAGCCTCCCTAGTAGCTGGGATTACAGGTGCCCACCACCATGCCCGGCTAATTTTTGTGGTTTTAGTAGAGACGGGGTTTCACCATGTTGGCCAGGCTGGTCTTGAACTCCCGACCTCGTGATCCACCTGCCTCAGCCTCCCAAAGTGCTGGGATTACAGGCTTGAGCCACCACACCTGGCCCCAACCTCTAGAACTGTGAGCAAGCAAGGTCTATTGTTTGTAAGCCACCCAGTTGATGGTTGCAATGGTTAATACCAAGAGTCAACGTGATTGGATTGAAGGATACAAAGTATTGATCCTGGGTGTGTCTGTGAGGGTGTTGCCAAAAGAGATTAACATTTGAGTCAGTGGGCTGGGAAAGGCAGACTCACCCCTTAATCTGGGTGAGCACCATCTAATCAGCTGCCAACGAGGCTAGAATATAAGCAGGGAGAAAAATGTGAAAAGGAGAGATGGGCCTAGCTTCCCAGCCTCCATCTTTCTCCAGTGCTGGATGCTTCCTGCCCTTGAACATCTGACTCCAAGTTCTTCAGTTTTGGGACTGGGACGGGCTCTCCTTGCTCCTCAGCCTGCAGACGGCCTATTGTGGGACCTTCTGATCATGTGAGTTAATACTGAGTAAACTTCCCTTTATTTATTTATTTATTTATTTATTTTTATTTATTTTTGAGATTCACTCTGTCACCCAGGCTGGAGTGCAGTGGCGCGATCTCGGCTCACTGCAACTTCCACCTCCCAGGTTCCAGCAATTCTCCTGCCTCAGCCTCCCAGGTAGCTGGGATTACAGGTGCACACCACCACGCCCAGCCAATTTTTATATTTTTAGTAGAGATGGGGTTTCACCACGTTGGTCAGGCTGGTCTTGAACTCCTGACCTCAGGTGATCCGCCTGCCTCGGCCTCCCAAAGTGCTGGGATGACAGGTGTGAGCCACTGCGCCCGGCCTGAAACTCCTCTCTTTCTCTCTCTCTCTCTCTCTCTATCTTTCTAATCTATCTACTATCTATCTATCTAATCTGTCTGCTATCTATCTACCTAATCTATTATCTATCTATCTATATATCTATCTATCTAATCTATCTACTATCTATCTATCTACCTAATCTATCTATTATCTATCTATCTATCTAATCTATCTACTATGTATCTATCTAATCTATCTACTATCTATCTATCTATCTAATCTACCTACTCTCTATCTACCATCTATCTAATCTATCTACTATCTATCTAATCTATCTACTATCTATCTAATCTATCTACTATCTATCTACCTAACCTATCTATTATCTATCTATCTATCTCTCTATCTAATCTATCTACCATCTATCTATCTAATCTATCTACTATCTATCTACCTAATCTATCTACTATCTATCTAATCTATCTACTATCTATCTAATCTATCTACTATCTATCTACCTAATCTATCATCTATCTATCTAATCAATCTACTATGTATCTGTCTAATCTATCTACTATCTATCTACCTAATCTATCTATTGTCTATCTATCTAATCTATCTACTCTCTATCTAATCTATCTACTATCTATCCATCTATCTGTCTATCTATCTATCTAATCTATCTACTCTCTATATAATCTATCTACTATCTATCTAATCTACTATCTATCTATCTAATCTATCTACTATCTATCTGTTTATCTATCTACTATCTATCATCTACCTAATCTATCTTCTATCTATGTATCTATCTATCTATCTACTTATATATCTATCCTATTAGTTCTGTCCCTCTGAGTAATGCAATGGTGTTTTGTTTGTTTGGTTTTTTGTTTGTTTCCAGCAGGATAAACGGACCAAGACAAGGAGCCTATGAAGAGGATAAGACATTGGATCCAGCATAAAATGGGATCTGTGTTTAAAATGCAAGCCCTGCAGAAATCAGAGACAGAAACACATTTGCCCTCTGCACTGGGAAAAAATAGAAGCAGCTTCAAAGCTCATGTTTTTTTTAATGTTTTATTTTTATTTTTTACAGAGATGAGTTCTCACTGTGTTGCCTAGGTTGGCCCTTGAACACCCGGACTCAATCAGTCCTCCCGCCTGAGCCTCCCAAAGTGCTGGGATTACCAGCATAAGCTGCCACGCCTTGACGGAGGCTGAGACTTTTTGGAATCCCTCCCTCTCTCCATGTCCTGCCAAGAACAGAAGTAAAGTCTTCCATCTTAAAACATGTGTGTGAGTCAATAGACCTGTGTTATCTTTTCACTCAAAGCTCAGCCAGTGAACAGACTGAGTCAGCTTCCAGGAAACATCCACGGCTGTAAGAGGGGGTGTCGGCTGCTCTCCATAGCCAAGTGGCTGCAAAAATCATCATACTGACCAAAAAAAAAAAAAAAAAAAAAAAATTGACGCATTTTGCCTGCTTGCAACGTCTTCCTTTGCTGGGGGACGTCAGGGTTCTTGCACGTTGTCGAGGAAGGATATTGTCTCGGCTTCCTCTGACTCAAGCTCTCATTTTTGTTTACAAGGCAGTTTAGGGATCGTCCGTGGGTTACTGTGAAGATGCTACTCTGAGGTTTTTCACAGTTTTTTTTTCCCCCATGAGACACACCCAAGGCCCACGCTCAGCACTTGCGGCCTGTACTCCTGCGGCCTGGATGCTTCTGTATCAGCTTTGCTTTCTAGGGTTCAGCTTTGGAACAGTCTAGAGAAGCAGGAGGTTAATTTTCCTCCTTCTGTGGAAGTTCTGGGTCTCTTACGCATCCTCCAGTTCCTCCTGGAGGCTCTAGGGGAGGATCCTTCCTGCCTCTCCCAGCTCCTGAGGGCTCCAGGTGTCCCTGGGTTTGTGGCCGCATCACTCCAGTCTCTGCCTCCATTTCCATGTGGCCTTCTCCTCTGTGTCTGTGTCTCCTCTTCTGTCTCTTAGAAGGACACCTGTCATTGCATTTAGGGCCCGCCTTAATCCAGAATGATCCAATCTCAAGGTCCTAAACTTAATCACATCTGCAAAGACCCTATTTCCAAATAAGGTCTTACTCACAGACTCTGAGCATTAGGATATGGACAAATGTTTCTGGGGGCCACTATTCAATCCACTACAATTGTATCCAGTTCCTTCTGGGAGGCTCTAGGGGAGGATCCTTCCTGCCTCTCCCACCTCCTGGGGGCTCCAGGTGTCCCTGGGTTTGTGGCCCCCTCACTCCAGTCTGCCTCTGTCTCCACGTGTCCTCCTGCTCTGTCTCTCTGTCTCCTCTTCTGTCTCTTAGAAGGACACCTGTCACGGCATTTAGGGTGCTTAATAATCCAGCACAATCTCATCTTCATATCCTTAAGTAATTACATATGCAAAATTCCTTATTACCAAATAAAATCTATAATAATTTCAGGTTCTGGGCTTTAAAACAAGACATGTCTTTCTGGGGCAACTGTTTAGTGCACTCTGCAATTGTATCCAGTTCCCTCCAGAGACTCTAGGGGAGGATCCTTCCTGCCTCTCCCAGCTCCTGGGGACTCCAGGCATCCCTGGGCTTGTGGCAGCATCACTGCAGTCTCTGCCTCTGTCTTTATGTGGCCTCCTCCTTTGTGTCTGTGTCTCCTCTTCCGTCTCTCATAGGGACACTGGATTGGGCCCATTGTAAATGCAGGATGGCCTCGCCTTACTTAATTACATTTGGAAAGACCCGATTTTCAAACATGGTCCCATCCTGATGTTCCAGGTGGACATGGGTTTTGGGAATGATAATTCATTACTGAACCATGTCTGTTTTCCTGCCATAGTGATGACGGCAGGAGAGAGGCACCAATAGAGGGCCTCCGAACAGCAGCTTCAGCCTCCATCAGCGTCCCCAGTGCACAGAAAGGGAGGGGCCGGGCATCCAAGGCCACCCACTGTGGAGATGCAGAGCCCCTGGGCAGACAGGCAGCTCTCCCACTCCCACCTCCAGAATGGTCTTTCTCGCCCAAGAGAGCCTGGGATCCAATTCCACATGATGTCCCAGCACCCCTGGAGAGCCAGAGCTCTTCTTTGCACTAAACCAGCCCAGGTGTTGGGGCTGGTGCAGGCACATCCCGTGTAGAAGAAGACAGACAAAGACCCAGCCTGCTCACCACCCACACAGCAGGGAGGGGGCTCAGCGGCTGACACCCCTGTAGGTTCCTGGGGTCCACGCCTGCGTCTGCTGCTTGGTCTCCAAACGGTCTCATGGGTCAGGCCAGTTGCCTGCTCCCTGGACTCCAGATGGACTTGCCATGGCTGAGGCTCTCCATGGGGTAAAAGGACGCAGAGAATGGGCAGGAGGTGGGGAACTCCTGAATCAAGCTGCACCCTTGGGTTGGGATGGGCTGGGCCCCATCTCACGGAGCCTCCTTTCCGCACCTGGGCCTCCCGTGGTCCTTGTCCTGAGTCAGGGAAGCCTGAGTGTGTTCCAGGGGCCTGATGGGAACTCCTTCTCTATCAGCGACTCACAGAAGCAGAATAGGGGTGGGGTCCCACCAAGCCAGGTCAGAACAAATGTGCCAAAAATCACCTTGGTCAGCAACAGGGTGGGGTGTGTGTGGGGGGGAAGTGGGGACGGAGAGTAGCTGACTTGCAGGGGCCCCAGGCGCTCCTCTGAAAGAAGAATTCCAACCACAGCAACCACAGTGCCCCTGAGTGAAATAAACAGAAATTTCGGCGTGCACCAGGCTACGGAGACCAGAACCCCTGGAGTAGAATGGAGAAGGCCAGAACCACAACTAAGGTACGATGTCAGCAGGGAGAAGAGCTGGGAATGGGGCTCGCAGGTCGCCCAGGGAGGATATCCAGAAACCGAGTTGGGGAGGCGGTGGGGCTGGTTGAATATCCACCCTCGGGTGTGGACAGGTGTGAGAAGGAGTGTCTGAGGAGCTCGGGGGTGACAGCCCGGCTCTACTAAAAAAAGATACAAAAATTAGCCGGGCATGGTGGCACAAGCTGTCCCCTGACACAGAGAGGCAGAGGCACCCTCTGCAGGATAACAAAGCGCCCTGTGCGCTGCTGGGCTTTGCTTGTTTCTCTACCCTGAGTGAAGCCTGGAGACCCTTCCTCACCGGTGCCTCTGCAGAGCCTGGGAGGAATAAAGCCTGGAGACCCTTCCCCACCGGCCCTCTGCAGTGCCTGGGAGCAACGCAGCTGTTCTCCCTGAACCTCTGGCACCGTGGCCTCTCCATGCGCCCCTGGATCTCCAAGCTGCGCCCCCGGCTCTCCAAGCTGCGCCCCCGGGACTCAGAACACACTCTCCTGCCTCTGGAGGCCGGGCCTGGGGGCTCCCTCCATCCCTTCAGGGTGCGCACCGGCCTCGGAGCGCACGGACGTGGTCCTGGCGGAGAAGAGGCTCTCGCGGCGCGTGTCCAGGGGGTCTCTGGGCACCCGGCGGCAGCCCAAATATTCCCGCAGGCGCAGCTGGAATTCCCGGGACGCAAAGTAATAAACAAACGGGTCCAGACAGTTGTTGAGGCAGCTGAGACACAGCGTGAGCTTGTACACGTGGTAGTAGCTCTTGCCGTAGAACAGCCGGCTCACGATGTGCGCCAGGAGCACGAAGTTGTTGGGGGCGAAGCAGGTGACGAAGGCCAGCAAGACCACCGCGGCCAGGCCCACCGCGCGCCTCCGCTGCTCCCGGCCGTGCGCCTCCTCCGTGCGCAACAGCTTGAGGATGGTGGCCGTGTAACAGGCCACGGTGATCACGAACGGGATGAGGAACAGCAGGATGAAGATGGTGAAGAGGAACACGGCCCACATGGCCACGCTGGGGAGCATCGTCCACTTGAGGACGTCGAAGCAGGTGATGATACCCAGGGCGTGCACCGGGTAGGTGAGATCGGTGCGCGCCAGCGGGGACAGGGCGGTCAGGAGCAGCAGCCAGGTCCCTGCACACGCGGCCACCGCGTAACGACGGCGGCGCCAGCGCTTGGAGCTGAGCGGGTACAGGACCCCCAGGAAGCGCTCCACGCTGATACAGGTCATGGTGAGGATGCTGGAATACATATTTGCGTAAAAGGCCACGGTCACCACGTTGCAAAGCAGCACCCCGAATACCCAGTGGTGGCGGTTGCAATGGTAGTAGATTTGGAAAGGCAACACGCTGGCCAGCATCAGGTCCGTCACGCTCAGGTTGATCATGAAGATGACCGACGGGGATCTGGGCCCGATGCGCCGGCACAGGACCCACAGAGAGAAGAGGTTGCCCGGGATGCTGACCGCCGCCACCAGCGAGTACACCACGGGCAGGGCCACCGCGATCGCCGGGTTCCGCAGCATCTGCAGCGTCGCGTTGTCCGGGCCGGTGCTGTTCGGGACCTGCATCCTGGAGGGGTCCTCGCCCGGGCTCTGCAAGGGAAGGAGAGAAGGGTGCACCGGTCAGGGGCGCAGGTAAAGAGGTGGCTGCTGCCGGGAGGGCTCCTGAGCGCCGCTCCCCGGGGACCAAGGCGGGGGAAATGCTTTAGCAGGACCTCCTGTCTCCTCCATCCCTCCCTCCCTGAGTTCCTCCTTCCCTCTCCTCCTTCCTTCCCTCCCTCTCTGCTTCCTTTCTTCACCCTCTGTCATTCTTTTCTTCTTTCCTGTCTTCTCCCTTCTTCTTCCTTACTCCTCTGTCCTTCCTTCTCTTCTTCCCTCCTTCCTTCCCTCCCTCCCTTCCTTCTCTTCCTTCTTCCTTCCTTCCCTTTCCTCCTTCCTTCCCTTCCTTCCTTCCCTCCCTTCCTTCTTTCCCTCCCTTCCTCCTTTCCCTCCCTTCCTCCCTTTCTCCCTTCCTTCCTACCTTCCTTCTGTCTTTCCTCTTTCTCCTCTCTCCTTCCTTCCCTCCCTCCTTTCTTTCCTCCTTCCCTCCCATCCTTCCTTCCTTCCTTCCCTCCCTCCTTCCCTTCCTTTCTTTTCTCCTCCCTCCCTTCTTCCCATCCTTCCTTCCCTGACTCCCTCCCTCCCTTCCTTCTCTTCCTTCTTCCTTCCTTCCCTTTCCTCCTTCTTTCCCTTTCTTCCTTCCCTCCCTTCCTCCTTTCCCTCCCTTCCTCCCTTTCTCCCTTCCTTCCTTCTGTCTTTCCTCTTTCTCCTCTCTCCTTCCTTCCCTCCATCCTTTCTTTCCTCCTTCCCTCCCATCCTTCCTTCTCTTCCCTCCCTCCCTCCTTCGTTCCTTCCCTCCCTCCCTCTCTCTTTCCTCTCTTCCTCCCTTCCTTCCTTCTTTCCTCCCTCCCTCCCTCCTTCCCTCCCTCCCTCCATCCTTTCCTTCCTTCCTTCCCTCCCTTCCTTCCTTCCTTCCTTCCTTCCTTCCCTCCCTCCCTCCCTCCCCTCCTTCCTTGGATCAGGGAGGTCATTGGAGACCTCGGCCCATGTCAGAGGCTGAGACTCTTGGAAGATCCACAGTGGGGCTTGTGGCTCCCCTGGGCAGGTTGAATGCACTGTCATACAAACCTCAAGACTCACTCAGTGTCCCCCGTGGATGGAAACCACAAAGCCACCGTCAGCCCCCAGGGTGGTCTTAATGGGAATTCTTGACACCCCGGCAGTATTAGTCTGGGTATTAGTCCTCTCATCTCAGGGACATCCACCCACAAAGCGTCTATTAGCAGAAAACACACAATCCAAGTGCCAGGAGACCAACCCGCAGCCTCCAAAGTCTTTCCAGCTTTTATCACCCACGTCAACCCACGGCTCCTCCCTGCTCTTTCTTCCTCCAGAGGAGACCTGCGACTCCTTACCAACTGCTCTACAAACAGCTTCCTCAAGCTGGTTTTAAAATGGCCCGGAGTTTTCGTTTCAGTTTCAGGGAGAAGTTTTCTGCCCCGCCGGTCCATGCCCAGGTGTGAAACCTACAGTTATGCACGAGTCAGCACCGCCCCCACGGCCAGCTGGGCACCTCCAGCCACCTATGGCTTCAGAAGGAAAAGCAGACCCTTCCTTCTTTGGGTTCCGCTTGGTGTGGCCGTGGGGGACATCTGGAAGGAGAGACGCTTTATCCATGAGCTGCTGATGAAAAAGTGTCTGTCAAAGGGACACTATTTTTATTTTGAGAATGTAAAGTGGACAGAGCTGGAAACAGGGGTGCCCTGGAATTGTTCTTTTGTTTGTTTGTTTTATAGAGATGGGGTCTTGCCTTGTTGCCCAGGCTGGAGGGCAGTAGTGCAAACGTAACTCACTGCAGCCTCCAATGCCTGGCCTCAAGCAATCCTCCTGCCTCAGCCTCCTGAGTAGTTGGGACTACAGGTTAGAGTACAACCACGCCCAGCTAATATTCTTATTTTTTGTAGATACAGAGTTTTGCTATGTTTCCCAGGCTGGTCTCAAACTCCTGGCCTCAAGCAATCCTCCTGCCTCAGCCTCCTGAGTAGCTGGGACTACAGGTGACAGTACCTCCATGCCCAGCTCACATTTTTATTTTTTATAGATACAGAGTTTTGCTATGTTTCCCAGGCTGGTCTCAAACTCCTGGATTCAAGCAATCCTCCTGAGGAGTTGGGACTGCAGGTGCATGCCACCATGCCCAGCTAATATTTTTATTTTTTATAGATACAGAGTTTTGCTACGTTTCCCAGGCTGGTCTCAAACTCCTGGCCTCAAGCAATCCTCCTGAGTAGCTGGGACTGCAGGTGCATGCCACCCTGCCCAGCTAATATTTTTATTTTTTGTGGACATGGGGTTTGGCTATGTTGCCCAGGCTGGTCTCAAACTCCTGGCCTCAAGCAATCCTCCTGCCTTGGCCTCCTAAAGCATTGGGATTACAGGTGTGAGCAACACACCTGGGCTGGAATTTGTTGCTTTAACTCTCCACGTAGGCAGCAGTGCCTCGCACACATTTAAACACCACTTGCTGTTGAAAGTCCTGCAATGGCGGCCTCACCTGGCCACCCTCATGTCTGTACCTGTGTGGTCTGGGGATCCAGCAAGCAGCCTCTTGGCAGCCAGATCTGTTGCCATTTCGAGTCTGTCCCCTGTGGCCACCACCGGACAGCCCCCGGGGAAGACAGACAGCCAGGACTGCTGAGGAACGCGCATGACTAATCAAGAAATTACCTCTAACTGACGCCAGCTGCCCTGACACAGGAGGCACTGGCTTGCGGTTTGGGCCCCACCGGGGCTCAGGGGGCAGGATGGAAAGTTTAGAAAATCAGCACAACGGTTGTTCTTGGCGGTGTCTGGCCTGCAGAGGTGGCTGTCCAGAAATTTCTGGGCACTGAATTGTCTGAAGCAACGGACAGACCACAGGTGGGCGCTCAGGGGCTGTAGGTGGGACCCTCCTCTCTCCTCTCTCTCCTCTCTCTCCTCTCTCTCCTCTCTCTCCTCTCTCCCCTCTCCTTCCCTCTCTCCTCTACCCTCCCCTTCCCTCTCTCCTCTCCTCTCCCCTCTCTCCTCTCCTCTCCCCTCCCCTCTCTCCTCTCCTTCCCTCTCTCCTCTCCTCTCTCCTCTCTCCCCTCTCCTTCCCTCTCTCCTCTCCCCTCCCCTTCCCTCTCCCCTCTCCCCCTTCCCTCTCCCCTCTCCCCCCCTTCCCTCTCCCCTCCCCTTCCCTGTCTGCTCTCCTTCCCTCTCTCCTCTCCTTCCCTCTCCCCTCTCCTTCCCTCTCTCCTCTCCTTCCCTCTCCCCTCTCCCCTCTTTTCTTTTCGAAGTCTGTCATCCAGGCTGGAATGCAATGGCGTGATCTCGGCTCACTGCAACCTCTGCCTCCCTGCTTCAAGCGATTCTCCTGCCTCAGCCTCCCGAGTAGCTGGGATTACAGGCATGCACCACCACGCCCGGCTGATTTTTTATTTTTTGTAGCCCCAAAAAGAGTTTCACCATGTTAACCAGGCTGGTCTTGAATTCCTGACCTCAGGTGAGCCACCAGCCCCGGCCTCCTAAAGTGCTGGGATGACAGGCGTGAGCCACTGCACCTGGCCAGGTTGGACCCTTTTTCTTATGCTTTGCAGGAAAATGCACACCTGTCTGGCAGCAATGCGTCCAGCAATGTTTCTCTCCTCTTGAGGGTCTGTGTGTATCTCCTCCAGCCCTGTCACTTATTTCTTCTTAAAACAGCTTTGCCAGCCGGGCACGGTGGCTCACACCTGTAATCCCAGCACTTTGGAAGGCCGAGGTGGGCAGATCACGAGGTCAGGAGATCAAGACTATCCTGGCTAACACGGCGAAACCCCATCTCTACTAAAAAAAC
Source organism: Pan troglodytes (assembly GCF_028858775.2). Classification (NCBI taxonomy): domain Eukaryota; kingdom Metazoa; phylum Chordata; class Mammalia; order Primates; family Hominidae; genus Pan; species Pan troglodytes. Next base: position 2,008,013 of record NC_072421.2, read on the forward strand.
AAAAAAACAAAAAAATTAGCCGGGCGTGGTGGCATGGTGGCAAGTCCCAGCTACTCGGGAGGCTGAGGCAGGAGAATGGTGTGAACCCGGGAGGCGGAGCTTGCAGTGAGCCGAGATCGCACCACTGTACTCCATCCAGCCTGGGCAACAGAGCGAGACTCTGTCTCAAAACAAAACAAAACAAAACCAACAAACAAAAAAACAGCTTTACCAAGACGTGAGTTACATACCATAAGCTTTCACTCATTCATACAGTTCAATGGTTTTTAATATATTCACAGATGTGCAAACAACACCATAATGCAATTCCAGAACCATTTTTCTCCCTAAACAAAACTCAGGACCTGGCCGGGCATCATGGCTCACACCTGTAATTCCAGCACTTTGGGAGGCCGAGGCGGGTGGATCACCTGAGGTCAGGAGTTCGAGACCAGCCTGGCCAACATGCTGAAATCCTGTCGTTACTAAAATTAAAACAAACAAACAAACAAACAAAAACAAATGGGCCAGGCGCAGTGACTCACGTCTGTAATCCCATCACTTTGGGAGGCCGAGGCAGGTGGATCACCTGAGGTCAGGAGTTCGAGACCAGCCTGCCCAACATGGTGAAACCCTGTCTCTACTAAAAATACAAAAAAAATTAACCAGGTGTTGTGGCACATGCCTGTAATCCCAGCTACTCCAGAGGCCAAGGCAGGAGAATCGCTTGAACCTGGGTCGGGGGCAGAGGTTGCAGTGAGCCGAGATCACGCCATTGCACTCCAGCCTGGGCAACAAAAGCAAAACTCCATCTCAAAACAAAACAAAAACCCTTCAGAACCCCACAACTGCTAATCCTCTTCGTTCCTGTCCCCAGCCCCTGTGAACCTCAAATCTGCTTCCTGTCTCTGTGGATTTGCCTATTCTAGATGTTTTATAAGAATAAAATTCTACAATATGTGGTCTTTTGTGTCTAGCTTCTGTCACTGAGCCAGGGGTCTTCAAATTTCATCCACGCTGCGGCCTGGGTCAGAGCTTGAGTCCTTTCAGTGGGTGCATAATAGTCCGCTGTGTGGACAGACCACATTCTGTTTATTCATTCTCCTGTGGATGGACATTTTCTTTCTTTCTGATTTTTTTTTTTTTTTTGAGATGGAGTCTTGCTCTGTTGCCCAGGCTGGAGTGTAGTGGTGCGATCTTGGCTCAGTGCAACCTCCGCCTCCTGGGTTCAAGCAATTCTCCTGCCTCAGCCTCCCAAGTAGCTGGGGCTACAAGAACCTGCCCCCGCACCTGGCTAATTTTTTTGTAATTTTTTTTTTTTTGAGAGGGAGTTTCGCTCTTTTTGCCCAGGCTGGAGTGCAATGGTGTGAGCTCGGCTCTCGGCAACCTGCGCTTCCCCGGTTCAAGCAATTTTCCTGCCTCAGCCTCTGGAGTAGCTGGGACTACAGGCATGCACCACCGCACCCAGCTAATTTTTGTATTTTTACTAGAGACGGGGTTTCACCATGTTGGCCAGGCTGGTTGTGAACTGCTGACCTCAGGTGATCCACCCTCCTCAGCCTCCCAAAGTGCTGGGACTACAGACGTGAGCCACCGCGCCCAGCCCATTTTTTTTTTTTGTAATTTTAGTAACGACGGGGTTTCATCATGTTGGCCAGGCTGGTCTCAAACTCCTGACCTCCGATGAATGATCCACCCTCCTCGGCCTCCCAAAGTGCTGGGATTACAGACATGAGCCATCACACCCAGCCCATTTTTTTTTTTTTAAATAATTTTAGTAGCGACAAGATTTCATCATGTTGGCCAGGCTGGTTTCAAACTCCTGACCTCCCATGATCTGCCCGCCTCGGCCTCCCAAAGTGCTGGGATGACAGGTGTGAGCCACCGCGCCTGGCGTGTTCCTGATTCTTGGCTATTGTGCATAAAGCTGCTCTCCCCTCATTCCCAGCCCTGGGAACCCCTTTCTAAAGGGTTCAGATGCTGAGTGCAGTGATCACTGCAGTCTTGTTCCGGGTGGACCTTACAGGGTTGGGATGAGAAATAGACAAAAGGCATCTCCTCATGGGCAGCAGGGATTGCATGCCGGTGACAGACCCTTTTTTGCCAGCTATTGTCTTCTGGCTATAACCACCCCTCTTTCCTGAGTGCTGGGGGCTGTCCCAGCTGTTGAACACACAGGGGAGTGAGAGGCACCAGACCTAAAGAACCACAAGCCAGCCCCGTGCTTGTCGTCTGCTCTCCTTTCTGTTTTCTGGGGGTGTTTGCACCACCCAGTTTGTGGTTCTTTTGATAGGGCTGCCTCAGGAGGCCCTCAACCCCAAAGACAGCAAATGGCACTCTGTTGGAGCTGTGGATTTGGAAGACAAAACAGACGCTGGCTTCAATTACCTACTTTGATTACGTAGAAGGAAGTTGTCGTGGGCCACACCGTGGCTGATACTCTCTTTATTATGGCCATTTCTTACTTAGAAATAGGGTCTGCGTCTATGTCATTAGTGAAGTCAAAATGTGGTCATAATAGAGTAGGGAGAGGCCCTAATAAAATTCACTGGTGTCCTTAGGAGAAAGAGAAATTTAGGCACAGACACAGAGAGAAGGCATGGGAAGATGAAGACAGAGACGAGAGTGGATGGATGGGTAGATGGGTGAATAAATGGATGGATGGGTGGGTGGATGGATGGGTAGATGCATAGATGGGTGGATGATGGGTACATGGGTGGGTGGATGGATGGATGGGTGGGTGAGTGGATGAGTGCATGGGTGGGCAGATGGGTGGGTGGATGGGTGGGTGGGTGTGTGGATGAATGGTAGGTGGGTTTGTGAATGGGTGGGTAGGTGGGTGAGTGGGTGGATGGCTGGATCAGTGTTTAGATAGGATGTGTGGGTGGATGAATGGATGGGTTGATGGGTAGATGGATGGGTGGGTGTATGGATGAATGCATGGATGGGTGGATGGGTGGGTGGGTGGGAGGGTGGATGTGTGGACGAATGGTGGGTGGGTGGGTGGATGTGTGGATGGATAGATCAGTGTTTAGGTGGATAGATGTGTGGGTGGATGAATTGATGGGTTGATGGGTAGATGGATGGGTGGATGGGTGGGAGGGTGGGTGGATGAATGGTAGGTGGGTTTGTGAATGGGTGGGTGGGTGGATGGGTGGATGGATGGATTAGTGTTTAGATAAGTGGAAGTGTGGGTGGATGAATTGATGGGTTGATGGGTAGATGGGTGGGTGGATGTCTGGGTGGGTGGATGTATAGATGAGTAGGTAGATGGGTGCGTGGATGGATGGGTGAGTAGATGGATGAGTGGGTGGAATGGGGGGTTGGATGGATGATGAATGGATGGGGATGGGTAGATGGATGGGTGGATGGATGAATGGTGGATGGGTTTCTGAATGGGTGAGTGGGTGGGTGGGTGGATGGGTGGGTGGATGGATCGGTGTTTAGATAGATGGATGTGTGGGTGGATGAATGGATGGGTTGATGGGTAGATGGATGGGTGGGTGGGTGAATGGTGGGTGGGTTTGTGAATGGGTGAGTGGGTGAGTGGGTGGATGGGTGGATGGGTGGATGCATGGATCAGTGTTTAGATAGGTGGATGTGTGGGCGGATGCACTGATGGTTGATGGGTAGATGGATGGGTGGATGTATAGATGAGTAGGTGGATGGGTGGGTGGATGGATGGGTAGATAGATGGATGAGTGGGTGGATGGATGGATGCATGGATGGGTGGATGGATGGGTGGGTGGATGGGAGGGTGGATGGATGGATGAACTGTAGGTGGGTTTGTGAATGGGTGGGTAGGTGGGCGAATGGGTGGATGGATGAATCAGTGTTTAGATAGGTGGAACTGTGGGTGGATGAATTGATGGGTTGATGGGTGGGTGGATGGGTGGGTGGATGGATAGATGAGTAGGTAGATGGATAGATGAGTAGGTAGATGGGTGCGTGGATGGATGGGTGAGTAGATGGATGAGTGGGTGGATGGGGGGTTGGATGGATGATGAATGGATGGGGATGGGTAGCTGGAGGGGTGGGTGGATGAATGGTGGATGGGTTTGTGAATGGGTGAGTGGGTGGGTGGGTGGATGGATCGGTGTTTAGATAGGTGGATGTGTGGGTGGACGAATGGATGGATTGATGGGTAGATGGATGGGTGGATGTATGGATGAGTAGGTGGATGACTGGGTGAATGGATGGATGCATGGATGGGTTGATGGATGGGGGGGTGGGTGGATGAATGGTAGGCAGGTTTGTGAATGGGTGGGTAGGTGGGTGAATGGGTGGATGGATGGATCAGTGTTTAGATAGGTGGATGAGTGGGTGGATGGATGGATGCATGGATGAGTGGATGGATGGGTGGGTGGATGGGAGGGTGGATGGGTGGATGAATGGTAGGCGGGTTTGTGAATGGGTGGGTAGGTGGGTGAATGGGTGGATGTATGGATCAGTGTTTAGATAGGTGGATGAGTGGGTGGATGGATGGATGCATGGATGAGTGGATGGATGGGTGGGTGGATGGGAGGGTGGATGGGTGGATGAATGGTAGGCGGGTTTGTGAATGGGTGGGTAGGTGGGTGAATGGGTGGATGGATGGATCAGTGTTTAGATAGGTGGATGAGTGGGTGGATGGATGGATGCATGGATGAGTGGATGGATGGGTGGGTGGATGGGAGGGTGGATGGGTGGATGAATGGTAGGCGGGTTTGTGAATGGGTGGGTAGGTGGGTGAATGGGTGGATGTATGGATCAGTGTTTAGATAGGTGGATATGTGGGTGGATGAATTGATGGGTTGATGGGTAGATGGATGGGTGGATGTCTGGGTGGGTGGATGTATAGATGAGTAGGTAGATGGGTGGGTAGATGGATGGGTGAGTAGATGGATGAGTGGGTGGATGTCTGGGTGGGTGGATGATGAATGGATGGGGATGGGTAGCTGGATGGGTGGGTGGATGAATGGTGGGTGGGTTTGTGAATGGGTGAGTGGGTGGGTGGGTGGATGGGTGGATGGATGGATCAGTGTTTAGATAGGTGGATATGTGGGTGGATGCATTGATGGTTGATGGGTAGATGGATGAGTGGATGAATAGATGAGTAGGTGGATTGGTGGGTGGATGGATGTGTGGATAGATGGATGAGTGGGTGGATAGATGGATGCATGTATGAGTGGATGGATGGGAGGGTGGATGGGTGGATGAATGGTAGGCGGGTTTGTGAATGGGTGGGTAGGTGGGTGAATGGGTGGACGTATGGATCAGTGTTTAGATAGGTGGATGTGTGGGTGGATGAATGGATGGGTTGATGGGTAGATGGATGGGTGGCTGTATGGATGGGTGGATGAATAGATGAGTAGGTGGATGGGTGGGTAGATGGATGGGTGGATAGATGGATGAGTGGGAGGATGGGTGAATGGGTGTATGATGAATGGATGAGGATGGGTAGATGGATGGGTGGATGGATAGATGGGTGGCTGGATAGATGAATAGGTGTATGGGTGTGTAGATGGGTGGCTGGATAGATGAATAGGTGTATGGGTGTGTGGATGGATGGATGGATGGATGGATGGATGGATGGATGGATGGATAAGTGGGTGGGTGGATGGATGGATCAGTGTTTAGGTGGTTGGACGTGTGGGTGGATGGATGGGTGGACAGATGGATGAGTGGGAGGATGGGTGAATGGTTGTATGAGGAATGGATGAGGATGGGTAGATGGATGAGTGAATGGATAGATGGGTGGGAGGATGGGTGAATGGGTGTATGAGGAATGGATGAGGATGGGTAGATGGATGGGTAGATGGATAGACAGGTGGATGGATAGATGAATAGGTGTATGCATGTGTGGATGGATGGATGGATGGATGGATAAGTGGGTGGGTGGATGGATGGATCAGTGTTTAGGTGGCTGGATGTGTGGGTGGATGAATGGCTGGGTTGATGGGTAGATGGATGGGCAGATGTATGGATGGGTGGATGGATGGATGAGTGGGTGGATGGGTAGGTGGATGGATGGATGAGTGGGTAGATGGGTGGGTGGGTAGATGGGTGGATGGATGAATAGATGATGCATGGATGGATGCTTCTAGCCACCATGAAATGCCAATTGTTTCCAGAAAATCACTAGAAGCTGCAGCAAAGCTTGGAACAGATTTTCCCTCAGAGCTCTAATGAGGAACCAACCCTGCCAATACCTTCATCTCAGACTTCTGGTCTCCAGGATGGGGAGAGAATGCATTGCTGTTATTTAAGCCACCACATCAGTGGTAATTAGTTATGGCAGCTGTCGCAAACCAATACACCGAGAAAAGAGAGGAAAAGTTTTAACCAACAGACTTCAGAGAAATTAGAGAAAGCGTCATCATACCAAATAAAAGAGAAGAAGAACCTTAAAAGAAAGATAAAGCATGAAAAGCACAAGATTATAGGATAAGAGAAAGAAATGAGGAACAAGCCAATGGGCCTCAGAAACTCAATGGAAGACAAGGATCTCAAGACTTGAAGATATAAAGACGGCACTGCAAAGCAATAACAACAACAACATGTATTCATGCAGTTCCCCTTTCTTTGGTTGACTTACTGTTGAGAAATGTCCAACACTAGCAGAGTGGAGCATATAGATTATGATGTGATTTGCCAAAGCCCAGGAGGAATGGCTGCATAGGACCCTCTCCTCACCTGCCATGGTTGCATTGAACCACTAGGGTAGGGAAGGAAGCAAGGCTCAGAGCTCCCTGCTCAAGCATCTCCCTGCAGGGGCCAAGACATCTTCTTGACCTTTGACATGTGGATCTATGGCACAGGGGCTGTCCAGAGCTGTCCATGACCCAGGCATCAGACCCCTTCCAGCTCCAGGAGGGAGGAGGTACAGGTACACACCTGGTGCTGAGCCACAAGGGTCACAGGAAGAATCCAGCTTTGGGACACCTCCTATGACCAAGTTGTTCACGATTTTACAATGTGGTCTCAGGGTCACTGTTAGTGCACCCAGACCTGTTTGAGCAAGAGTCCTTGATATCGATTTAGAAATATAATGGGTCGGCTGGGCACGGTGGCTCATGTCTGTAATCCCAGCACTTTGGGAGGCTGAGGTGGGCAGATCATGAGGTCAGGAGATGGAGACCATCCTGGCTAACACGGTGAAACCCCTTCTCTACTAAAAATACAAAAAAGAAAAAAAAAATTAGCCGGGCGTGGTGGCAGGTGCCTGTAGTCCCAGCTACTCGGGAGGCTGAGGCAGGATTATGGCATGAACCCGGGAGGCAGAGCTTGCAGTAAGCCTAGATGGCACCACTGCACTCCAGCCCGGGCGACAAAGTGAGACTCTGTCTCAAAAAGAAAAAAAAAAAAGAAATATAATGGGTTATGTAGAAGTTTGAGAGGTAGCCAAGGGTGGCTGATGCCAGGTCTAGAAGAACAAGGGTCACCTAGAAGGCTTCCCCTACCCTCAAGAATAGTTGGAAATGTAGGAAACATCCCTGGTTGTCACAACTTAAGGAAGGATGCTACTGGGATCTGGTGGGTGGAGCCCAGGGATGGCGCTCAACACCCTACCATGCACAGGAGGGTCCCCACCACAGAGAAGCATCCAGCCTCAAATATCTACAGTGCTGAGGTTGACAACCTGGCATGAGCATAAGAACTTCACCGTCAGCCTGGAGCAGTGGCTCACACCTGTAATCTCAGCACTTTGGGAGGCCGAGGTGGGTGGATCACCTGAGGTCAGGAGTTTGAGACCAGCTTGGCCAACACGGTGAAGCCCCGTCTCTACTCAAAATACAAAAACTAGCCAGGTGTGGTGGCGGGTGCCTCTAATCCCAGCTACTTGGGAGGCTGAGGCAGAAGAAGCACTTGAACCTGGGAGGCAGAGGTTGCAGTGAGCTGAGATTGTGCCATTGCACCCCAGCCTGGGCAACAGAGCAAGACTGCATCTCAAAAAAAAAAAAAAGAAGAAGAAGAAGAAGAAGAAATTCACCATCTGTCTATCCATGAATCCATTTGTTGATCTAACCCCTGTCATCCATCCATCATCTATCATCTATCTATATCAATCATCTATCAATCAGACAATCGTCTTGCAACCCTTGATCTATCATCTATCTATATCAATTATCTATCAATCGATCATCTATCTACCTATCAATCTCCTCTCTATCAATTACTTATCTATCTAGCAATCATATCTATCAATTATGAATCAATCATCTTTCTATGGATCTGTCATCTATTCATATCAATTACCTACCAATCAGTTATCTATTAATTACATCTACCATCTGTGAATCAGTTATCTAACAATCACATATACGTGTTCATCAATCATCTATCAATTATTTATCTATGCATCAATTATTTATCCATTCAATAGTTTGCAAATGTGAATGATTCAGGTATCATAATGGGGAAGATGCATCTGGCATCTGGTGGGTAGATCCCAGGGACACTCCTCAACACCCTACAGTACACAGGATGGCCCCACCACAGAGGATCATCTGGGCTGAAATGTCAGCAGTGCTAAGGCTGAGAAACCTGCCCTCAAGCAACTGTGTGACAAGAGCAGCCTTCAACAAACACACAGAGCTCAGGAGTACTTTCCAAAGAATGTCTGCAAGAGGCTTTCGGGGAGAGAAAAGACCCCAGGCAGATGTTCCTAGCAAGAAGCTGGTGTCGTGGAAAGGGACAGTGGTCTCATCATGGTTAGTGACCAGCTGTGGATGAAGAGCGATTCCTTAAAATGCCTGCACGTGCCCCTCATTGCCTTGCCGTCACGGACCTCCCACCCCATCACAGAGGAGGAGACCTGGTCTTCAGGAACACAGATGGAACATGAGCTAAAGCATCTCTTGGGCCACTGAGCTGGGGTGGGGTCAGACATCAGAGCTGTGGCCAGAAGCAATGACAAGGAGAAGTTCTTGACTCATGTGGAACTTTCCATTGGTACCTCCTGTTTCCAATCCTAAGCATTTCTCTGTATGATGGACACCAATGCTTTTAAAATGAAAAATGGTGCTGGCAGGCGTGTGTATGTGTGTGTGTGTGTGTGTGTACAGCAGGGAAGCAGAAATTATTACCAACATATCTTTTGCAAACAGGGATCATATAAACTAGAGAGATTGCAGAAGGCAGACTGTAGGTAAGAGATTGCAGAGAGGTTGTAGGGTGACAGACAGGTCCTTTTGGGAGGGAGAAGTAGGAAGAGAGTTGGTGGTTTTCAGTATGGGAAGCTGAAGTGGCACAGGTATCTTTTATTTATTTATTTATTTATTTTGAGACAGAGTCTCGCTCTGTTGTCCAGGCTGGAGTGAAGTGGCACGATCTCGGCTCACTGCAACCTCCGCCTCCCGGGTTCAAGCGATTCTCTTGCCTCAGCCTCCTGAGTATCTGGGACTACAGGTGCCTGCCACCATGCCCGGCTAATTTTTGTATTTTTAGTAGAGATGGGGGTTTCAGCATGTTGACCAGGCTGGTCTCGAACTCCTGACCTTATGATCCACCCACCTCAGCCTCCCAAAGTGCTGGGATTGCAGGTGTGAGCCACTGCGCCCGGCACAGGTATCTTTTTATGTGACCATAGATAGCAGGGGCTGGGAAAACAGAGAGGCTAGGTGGTGGGCTCATGGTGCAAAGACTATCATGGAACATACCAGAAGCCTCCTGCCCCCTGCTGTCTGCCTTTCTGGTGGTCCCTCCCCACTGAACTGCAACTTATCCTAATAAAACCAGGGTTGATACCACCACTTCCAGGTTCCCACATTCCAAGTCCCCTCAGCCACAGAAGCAGATGCAACCTCTTCTGAACTTCCAGACACCATTGAGTTTTCAACTTTGGTTTAATTTTTAGACCTTCCAATTACAGAACACACACACACACTTGTTATGAGTAAAAGAATACAGAGAAATAGAGAGCTCTGTATTCGTGTTTGTCTTTGGATCTTTCCCCTCCAGGTCCCACTTCCCTTCAGAAGTAACCTCTGGGAGTTCGTTTCCTCTGGAGCCTCCTTTCAGACACGGGTAAGTTTTATTTTGCATAGTAGGACATACACCCATCACCACCTTTGTGAATGTCTTGTGGTGTCTCTAACCATATGCCCCACAGTGAGGGGATTTGGATGGATCAACTCTGCTTCAGCCTGTGTGCTTACACACACTCCTCTGTAAGTATTTTTGTGCATACCTGTGAGAACATTTTCTAGGATCGATTTCTAGGAGAAGATCTGCTGATTTGAAGGGTGTGCATATTTTAAATGGAATGCATGTATTAGAAAGGAAGTAAGATCTAAAATCAATAATTTAAGTTTCCACCTCAAGAAACTAGAAAAAGAAGAGCAAATTAAATCTAATGGAAGAAGAAAGAAATAAATCATAAATATTAGATTAGAGGAGAAATCAGTGGATTTGAAAATAGGAAATCCATAGAGGACAGAAATCAGTGCAATTGAAAACAGCAAGTCAATAGACAAAAATCAAAACCATAGGCTTGTTCTTTGAAATAACAATCAATGAGAGTAATAAGCTTCTAGCCAGGCTAACAACAACAACAACAAAGAATGAGGACACAAGTTACTAATACTGTAAATGAAAGAGGGACATCACTACAGATCCCATGGACATTAAAAAGATCATAAAGAAATATTATAAACAATTCTGTGCCCATAAAATTGATCACCTAGATGAAAAGAACAAAAGGATAAAATCTGACAACTCACACAAGAAGAAACAGCCAATCTGAGTGAGCCTATATCTCTTAAAGAAATTGAATCGATAATTTAATAACCTTCCCAAACAAAAGGCTCCAGGCCCAGATGGGTTTACTGATGAATTTTCCCCAACATTTAAGGAAGAAATTATATTGATTCTCTACCATTCCTTCCAGAAGATAGAAACACAGGGAATATCACCAAATATCCACCCAATAAATTTCACCAATATGTGCTTACAGCTAATAGACAAGGGCAACACTCATTCTCATACCGTCGTCAACAAGGGTGACAGCAACTAGCCTGAAGGGTGAGAGGTTTCAACTCATATTTTCATCACAGCAACAGAGGTTGACATGTTTCTTTCTTTTCTTTCTTTTTTTTTTTATTGGCTGAGTCAGAGTTTCCCTCTGTCTCCTGAGCTGGACTGCAGTGGCACGACCTTGGCTCACTGCAGCTTGCGCTTCCCGGGTTTTTTTTTTTGAGACAGGGCCTTGCTCTGTCAACCAAGCTGGGGGCAGTGGTGCAATGACCGCTCACTGCAGCCTCGAACTCCTGGCCTCAAGAGATCCTTCTGTCTCAGCCTCCTGTGTAGCTGGGACATGGATGAAGCTGGAAGCCATCATTCTGAGAAACTAACAGAGGAACAGAAAACCAAACACTGCATGTTGTCACTCATAAGTTGGAGTTGAACAATGAGAACACATGGACACAGGGAGGGGAATGTCACACACCAGGGCCTGTCGGGGGGTGGGGGGATAGGGGAGGGAGAGCATTAGGACAAATACCTAATGTAGATGACGGGTTGATGGGTGCAGCAAACCACCATGGCACGTGTATACCTATGTAACCAACCTGCATGTTCTGCACATGTACCCCAGAACTTAAAGTAAAATAAAAAGAAAATAAAAGAACTTTTTTTAAAACAAAGAACCAGTATGCAAAATGTGCCAAAAAAAACTCTTAAGATTCAACCACTGGAAAAAAAAAAAACCCATTTAAACATGGGCCACCTCACCAAAGATGCTTTGCAGGTGGCAAATTCACCTACGAAAAATCACTCCATGTCGTAGCTCATCAGGGAATTGCAAATTAATACCGCCGAGACATGCCGGCCGACAGGTCTCAGGGTGACTAAGATCTAGAGATACCAACAGATGAAGTACCGGAACTCTCATTGAATGCTGGTCACAAGAAGACGGTCCCTGCACCCTCTGACCTTTAGGTCACTCTGCAGCACGCAATACATTTTTTTTTTTTCTTGAGACTGAGTCTTGCTCTGTGGTCCAGGCTGGAGTGCAATGGCACAACGTCGGCTCACTGCAACCTCCGCCTCCCGGGTTCAAGCCATTCTCCTGCCTCAGCCTCCAGAGTAGCTGACAGGCACCTGCCACCACGCCTGGCTAAGTTTTGTGTTTTTAGCAGAGATGGGATTTCACTATGTTAGCCGGGCTGGTCTTGAACTCCCGACCTCAGGTGATCCACCTGCCTCGACCTCCCAAAGTGCTGGGATTACAGGCGTGAGCCACCGTGCCCGGCCAGGTAGTCACAATTTCTTCAAGCTTTGGGTTTAAGGGATCCCAGCTTTGGGCTTAAGGGATCCCAGCTTTGGGTTTAAGGAGCCCAGCTTTGGGTTTAGGAGAGTCCAGCTTTGGGATTAGGAGAGTCCAGCTTTGGGTTTAGTGGAGCTCAGCTTCCAACCCTCGCACCCTCAAAGTTCCCCAACTTTGTAGACCCAGTGACCCCTGTTTCTGCGATAACACCTGCCTCTGAACGAACTCTGTGTTCTACTGACTTCAAAGTGACCCACCAGCCCCAGTGAACTGGCAGCTGGCAGGCATCAGGGGATAGAGGACCTGCTGGCGTCGGCCTCAGATCACAAGGCAAGAATCCTCCTAGCTAAGCACAAAAACGCGTAGGAAATGCTCTGAGCTCTGTCGCTGTGAGTTGATTTTCCTGTATTGCATCACCCAACCAAGCAGACCGTTTGCCCAGCGAGATTTGCATGCTGTCCTCCGCAGACGCCCCGTGGAGATTTTGATCTGCGTCTTCTGCAAAGGCAGCGGCCGCGTTTCTCTGATTTCTGTATCTCATTCTCAGAGTATATAGCACGGGGCTTCATCGCTGGCCAGAGAGCAGATTCTGAGAAACATAAGAAGCCCCTTTTTGAAACAAAATTAATTTGTGTGTGTGTGTGTGTGTGTGTGTGTGTATGGGTGAGGATGTCTCAACAGCAGCTGCAAAATCGGCCTCACTCTGGAAGGCAGGAAGCCACTGTACGTGGAATTAAGCTAATTAACATGAAATGCCATTTGGTGAAAAAATTAAAAAACCCAAAGTGGTTGAGTGTGTGGGTCCTGCCCTGCTGCAATAGAAGAGTGTGGAAATAGCACGTATGCTGAAATTTAAGCACTTCTGCCGTTACTGAGCCACAGTGCCAACGGTTTTAGCAGGTTATGGCAGACAGATTCATTTAACAGACGAGAGGGAGGTGGCAGGAAGGTTTGCAGGCTTGACTTCCTAACAGCTGCTCTCTGTTTAAAGATCATTGCTCTAGACATGAAGTCCTTGCCCATGCCTATGTCCTGAATGGTAGTGCCTAGGTTTTCTTCTAGGGATTTTATGGTTTTAGGTCTAAATTTAAGTCTTTAATCCATCTTGAATTAATTTTAGTATAAGGTGTAAGGAAGGGATCCAGTTTCAGCTTTCTACATATGGCTTACCAGTTTTCCCAGCACCATTTATGAAAATGTGGCACATATACACCATGGAATACTATGCAGCCATCAAAAATGATGAGTTCATGTCCTTTGTAGGGACATGGATGAAGCTGGAAACCATCATTCTCAGCAAACTATCGCAAGGACAAAAAACCAAACACCGCATGTTCTCACTCATAGGTGGGAATTGAACCATGAGAACACATGGACACAGGGTGGGGAACATCACACACCGGGGACTGTTGTGGGGTAGGGGGACGGGGGAGGGACAGCATTAGGAGATATACCTAATGCTAAATGATGAGTTAATGGGTGCAGCACACCAACATGGCACATGTATACATATGTAACAAACCTGCACGTTGTGCACAGGTACCCTAAAACTTAAAGTATAATAAAAAAAAGATAAAATCAATTATTTTAATTTAAATAAATAAATAAATAAAGATCGTTGCTCAGGGTGAGTTGACGCGGACTTGCCTTAGGATACTTTAATTGTGATCTGGTGGATTCTGCTCATCCTGTTTCCAGCCCTGTGCTCAGCAAAGCAGTCAAAGAGAAAGATCCCTGGAGAAGAAACCGAGACAGTCTCAACTACCTTGTTCCTGCCTGAAGTCAAAGCTGGGCTCCCTTAGATCCAAAGCCGGGTTTCCTTAAAACCCAAACAGGAGCCAGGCATGGTGGCTCATGCCTGTAATCCCAGCACTTTGGGAGGCTGAGGTGGGTGGATCACCTGAGGCTGGGAGTTCGAGACCAGCCTGACCAACATGGAGAAACCCCATCTGTACTAAAAATACAAAATAAGCCGGGCGTGGAGGCGCATGCCTGTAATCCCAGCTACTCAGGAGGCTGAGGCAGGAGAATTGCTTGAACCCGGGAGGCAGAGGTCGCGGTGAGCCGACATTGCGCCACTGCACTCCAGCCTGGGCAACAAGAACAAAATTTTGTCTAAAGAGAAAAAAAAAAAAAAAGAAACAACCCAAACAGGAGCTCCGTTAAAACCCAAAGCTACCCTCCCTTAGACTCAAAAACAGGCTTCCTTAAAACCCAAAGAGGGGCTCCCTTAGACCCAGAGCTGAGCTCCCCAAAACCCAAAGTTGGACTCCCCTAAACCCAAAGCTGAGCTCCCTTAACCACAGAGCTGGGTCTCCTAAACCCAATGCTGACCTGCTTTAAACCTGAAGCTGGGCTGCCTTAGACCAAAAGCTGGGCTCTCCTAAACCCAAACCTGAGCTCCCTTAAACCCAAAGCTGGGTTTCCCTAAAACTCAAAGCTGGGATCCCCTAAACCCAAAGCTGGGTTCCCCTAAACCCAAAGCTGGGCTCCCCTCAACTCAAAGCTGGGCTCCCTTAGACCCAAATCTGGACTCCCCTAAACCCGAAGCTGGGCCCTCATAGACCTAAAAAGCTGGGTTCCCCTAAACCCAAAGCTGGGCTCCCTTCGACCCAAAGCTGGGCTCCCCTTAAACTCAAAGCTGGGGTTCCTTAAACCCAAAGCTGAGCTCCACTAAACCCAAAGCTGGACTCCCCTAAAACTCAAAGCTGAGCTCCCTTAAACCCAAAGCTGGGCTCCCTTAGACCCAAAGCTGGGCCCTCATAGACCTAAAAAGCTGGGTTCCCCTAAACCCAAAGCTGGGCTCCCCTTAAACTCAAAGCTGGGCTCCTTTAAACCCAAAGCTGGGCTCCCCTAAAACTCAAAGCTGGGCTCCCTTAGACCCAAAGCTGGGCTCTCCTAAACCCAAAGCTGGGCTCTCATAGACCTAAAAAGCTGGGTTCCCCTAAACCCAAAGCTGGGCTCCTCTTAAACTCAAAGCTGGGGTCCAGTAATCCCAAAGCTGAGCTCCATTAAACCCAAAACTGGGCTCCTAAAACTGAAAGCTGAGCTCCTTTAAACCCAAAGCTGGACTCCCGTAAACCCAAAGCTGGGCCCTCATATACCTAAAAAGCTGGGTTCCCCTAAACCCAAAGCTGGGCTCCCTTCCACCGAAAGCTGGGCTCCCCTAAACTCAGGAAAGATTTTCATCTTTGAACACAAAGGAGTGTGTTTTTCTCTTGCTCCCTGGACCCAAACCCCCAATGACGGGAACCCTCAGCTGTGACAAGCCTCCAGTATATGTATTTCCCCACGTGTGAGCCAGTTTCAATCTCTCTCCTCTGAAAGGTGAAAGGGTCCCAAGGTAGCAGTGATCATAGACAGAGACTCATTTCTTTGTTCTCTTTGTGACCTAAGGGAGGTTCTCAGGCCCACAGAAAAGGATATTTTAAAAGATTTCAAAGCAGTACCCATCCTAGGCTACCCCTCAGCACAAGAAATTAACATTACAGGCCGGGCGCGGTGGCTCACGCCAGTCATCCCAGCGCTTTGGGAGGCTGAGGCGGGTGGATCACGAGGTCGGAAGTTCGAGACCAGCCTGGTCAACAAGGCAAAACCTCGTCTGTACTAAAAATACAAAAAAACATTAGCCGGGTGTCGTGGCAGGTGCCTGTCATTCCAGCTACTCGGGAGGCTGAGACGGGAGAATTGCTGGAACCCGGGAGGCGGAGGTTGCAGTGAGCTGAGATCACACCACTGCACTCCAGCCTGCGTGACAGAGCAAAACCCTGTAAAAAAAAAAAAAAGAAGAAGAAGAAGAAGACGAAGAAGAAGAAGCGGCAGCTGGGGAACCTTCCTGAGCAAAAACTAGAATCCTCTGTGTCCCATTCAAGTCCTGCGTGTTTGCAAATTGACTCCAAAAATCACCTGGTGTGTCCTCAAATAGTTAACCATGTCATGCACCAATTCTCCTCCTGGGTAAAAGCTGGAGACAAATAAAGACAGGTGGAGAATTTGTTAAGCAAACATCTGATTCCTTAATGATGTAATAATGTCTTTTTTTTTTTTTTAGAGACAGGATTTCAGTTTGTTGCTCAGGCTGGCCTCCAAGTCCTAGACTCAAGAAATCCTCCTGCCTCAGCCTCCAAAAGTGTTGAGATTACAGGTCTGAGCCACTGCACCCAGCCCTTAGTAATGTCTTTTTTCTTCTTTTGAAGGCAGATTCTCACTCGGTCGTCCAGGCTGGAGTGCAGTGGCTTCATGGCGGCTCACTGCAACCTTCACCTCTGGGGTTCAAGCAGTTCTCGTGCCTCAGCCTCCCGAGTAGCTGGAACTACAGCTGTGCGCCACCACGCCCAGCTACATTTTTGTATTTTAGCAAAGATGGGCGTTTTACCGTGTTGTCCAGGCTGGTCTCAAATTCCTGAGGTCAGGCAATCCACTTGCCTTGGCCACCCAAAATGCTAGGATTACAGGCGTGAGCCACTGTGCCCAGCCCCTTAATGATGCCTTACTGCAAATTATGGCTAAATGCATACACATTAAATTAAATATTACCTTATTAACATTTTATTTACTTTTATTTCTCTTTTATATTGTAATTAAGGCTATATGGATATGTAAATTTAATATGTAAATAATATACATAATCATATAAAGTGAAATAATGTATAAATTATTATTATATAATATTACATATATTATTTATATATTATTGTTATATAATAATTTATTTACAACTTATTTTATAATAAATTAAACATATTATATAGTATGGATATTTAATAATTATATACAATATCTTGTATAGTATCACTTATAAGTTATATATAATTTGTGTATTATATGTAACATATTGAACATAGCATATATAAAATTATATACAACATATTTTATAGATCACCTTATGTGTATATATTATTATATGTATAATACATTATTTCTGCATGTCATTTTGGTAAGTGAAGGTAGCATTAGAAAATATCTCATATAAAAAGGGGCTAGGTGTGGTGGCTCACACCTATAATCACAGCACTTTGGGAGGCTGAGACGGGTGGATCACCTGAGGCCAGGAGTTCAAGACCAGCCTGGCCAACATGGTGAAACCCTGTCTTTACTAAAAATACAAAATTATCTGGGCATGGTGGCAGGCACCTGTCATCCCAGCTACTTGGGAGGCTGAGGCAGGAGAATCGCTTGAACCCGGGAGGCGGAGGTTGCAGTGAGCGGAGATCATGCCATTGCACTCCAGGCTGTGTGAAAAGAGTGAAACTCTGTCTCAACAACAACAAAAAATGGTTGCACCCATAAAAACTTGCATATGAACGTTCGCTGCAGCACTCTTCACAACAGCCACAAGGTGGAAACAGCCCAAGTGTCCGTCAACAGACAGACAGATAAACACAACGTGGCCCCGCCATGCACACAGTGGAATAGTATACAGCCATGAAAAGGAAGAAGGCTGTGACCGAGGCTACACTGTGGATGAACCTTGAAGACATCATGCTCAGGGAGAGAAGCCAGACACAGAAGGCCACATGGTGTAGGACGCCATTTCAATAAAATGCCCAGAACATGCTGATCCATATAGAGAGAAAGCAGATGACCACGGCTGGGGCTGGGGATGGGGAAATGGGGAGTGACTTTCCCCCTAAAGGGGGTGTTTCCTTTTGCAGGAATGACAAAGTGGTGGAAATAGACAGAGGCGGCTGTTGCCCAGCACTGTGAAGGTCCTAAATGTCCCCCAGTTATTCGCTTTAAAACGGTGAGTTCATGTCAAGCATAATCTCAACAAGAAACAATTGTCTCTTGAAGCAGGAAGGACATTCCTCAGGTTTCTGTTTTACTTCCTGCGTCTGAGCTGGCCCTTCCCCTACACCCTCCTGGCTGACTCCCTGCCCACGCTGACTCCTGAATGCTCCTGCAGTCTCAGTGCTCCCCTCCTTGTTGCTTGGGTCTTCCTGTCCCTCAGAGAGCCCCGGCCGCGGCCAGGGTGACCCTTTGTCCCCAGGACAGGGCAGCCCCAGGGCCGAGCTTCCGCTTTTGGGGGATGCAGCGGTCACTGGGGCTGTAGCCAGCCTGGCCTACTCATCCCTCAGGTCCCTACCGGGGTGTCTGGGGCCGGCTGCGCAAGCCTTCCCTGTCTGTGGTCACTATGGCTGATTTGACCTTGGCTGGGCGTGAGTGGAGGGGAAGCAGTGGCCACCACTGTGTGAACTAGTGACCTCACGGTGTCCCTCAGGAAGCCACAGTGAAAGGCGTCCAAGTTCTCAAGTCCAGCATTGTTTCAATTTCCTCCTTGTCTTTCCCGGCCACACAGAGCTTCCTTCCTAGCTACCTGGAGATGACAGGGAAGGAGAAGGTCAAGTGTACTTGAGTCCTCAGGTGACATCGCCTGTTCCTAGAGCAGACGTCACACTGAATGTTTGCAAACTTTTTTTGTGCACCCATCCTAGGAAGATGCGCTTATCATCTTTGCTTTACATATGGGGACACTGAGGTGCAGAGGGCATAAGGAACCTGGGCCATGAGTGACAAGGGGCATGGTGCTTGGGACCCAGACTGTAGGTTTTCTGGGCATGTAGAAGATGCCACACTCTGCTTTGCAATAATCTCCAAATACACGCATCTGAGTGGAAACACACCTGCGCCTCTGAGCCTGAACTCTGCACCTGTCTCTGGCTGCCTGTTTCATCCTCCCTGCCCTCCCAAGGGGATTTCAGGGACCATACTGCATACTGAGAGCTCCCCAAGGAGAAGAGACCTGAAGTGTATCATCCTGGTGCTCCTTGAGGCTGGAGCATAGTCCTGGCCTGCTGGGCAGGTGCATTTGCACCTGCTCTTTGCAGGGGTTGGGGACAAGTCAGAATACAGGTAAAAAAGAGGAGGCTGGGCCAGGCGCGGTGGCTCATGCCTGTAATCCCAGCACTTTGGGAGGCCGAGGTGGGTGGATCACGAGGTCAGGAGATCGAGACCATCCTGGCTAACACGGTGAAACCCCGTCTCTACTAAAAATATAAAAAATTAGCCAGGCGTGGTGGTGGGCGCCTGTAATCCCAGTTACTCGGGAGGCTGAGGCAGGAGAATCGCTTGAACCTGGGAGGTGGAGGTTGCGGTGAGCCAAGATCACGCCACTGCACTCCAGCCTGGGCAACAAGAGCAAAACTCTGTCTAAAAAAAAAAAAAAAAAGAAGAGAAGTGGGTCTCAACAGGGTCCCCAGTGTATCACTAACAGCTGAGCCTCCAGGAGCCCCTCAGCCTGCCTGAGTTATTCCTGGAGAGGCAGAACGAGCTGAGGAATCTCACTGCCTGGTTCTGCTTTAAACCACCCTCCTGGGAAGGGGTGAATGCAAACCTACCAAGTGACTACTACTCAAAGGCTGGGGTGGTGTTTCCCCTGCTCGCTGTCAGGCACAGATGATGTGCTTATGCCAGTTTCCTTGGTACAGTGGTCTACCTGGCCCTGCAGAAGGCTGTGTCCCCACAGCGGTGGGACCAACTCACAGATATCTCCTTGCCCTAGCTCCTGTGATTCCTCTGGCCCATGCAGCTCCTTATGCCTGTCTGCACCCAGCACAGTCTTGACTGACACCTTCAACCCTCCTTCTTGGGGCATCAGCCCACCATGGACCTGCCAGAGCCTCTTGGAAATCTGCATTTCATTCCAGCCCATGGGTGCCAGCTCCTGCCTCCATGAAGACCCTCTCCTCCCCACCAGGTACCTGCTGCAAACTCCTTTGGGTCTGCTGTCCTTAGCTTAGAGCTGTGCACCCAGGATGGTCTTGGTAAATGCAGGTTGTGTGTGTGTGTGTGTGTGTGTGTGTGTGTGTGTGTGTGTGTGTGTGATACAGGACATTCCCAATGACTGTGGAGGGAATGAATGGGTGCATGTATGAATAACACTCACAGCCTCCACACAAATGTGGAGAGAATGAATGAATGACATCCAGGATTCAGTCACGCAAATGTGGAGGGAATGAATGAATGATACCCAGGGTTCACTCCCACAAATGTGGAGGGAATGAATGAATGAATGGCATCCAGGGTACACTCCTGCAAATGTGGAGGGAATGAATGGATGATACCTAGGATTCACTCCCACAAATATGGAGGGAATGAATGAATGATACCCAGGAATTCCCCACAAATGTGGAGGGAAAGAATGAATGACACCCAGAGATTCATTCCCACAAATGTGCAGGGAAAGAATGAATGACACCCAAGATTCTCTTCTGCAAATGTAGAGAAAAGTAATGAATGATGCCCAGGGCTTCCCCACAAATGTGGAGGGAATGAATGAATGATATCCAGGGATTCCTCACAAAAGTGGAGGGAATGAATGAATGACACCCAGGATTCACTTTGGCAAATGTAGAGAGAATGAATAAATGATACCCAGAGATTCCCCACAAATGTGGAGGGAATGAATGACTGACACCTAAGGATTCCCTACAAATGTAGAGAGAATGAATATCACTCAGAGATTTACTCCTGCAACAGTGGAGAGAATGAATGAATGAATGACACCTAAGGATTCCTCACAAATGTGGAGGGAATGAATGACTGACACCCAGGATTCACTTCCATAAATGTAGAGAGAATGAATTAATGACACCCAGATATTCCCCACAAATGTGGAGGGAACGAATGAATGACATCCAGGGATTCCCTGCAAATGTGGAGGGAATGAATGAATGATACCCCAGATTCACTTCTGCAAATGTAGAGAGAATGAATGAATGATACCCAGATATTCCCTGCAAATGTGGGGGGAATGAATGAATGACATCCAGGGATTCCCCACAAATGTGGAGGGAATGAATGAATGATACCCCAGATTCACTTCTGCAAATGTAGAGAGAATGAATGAATGATACCCAGATATTCCCTGCAAATGTGGGGGGAATGAATGAATGACATCCAGGGATTCCCCACAAATGTGAAGGGAATTAATGAATGACACACAGAGATTCATTCCTGCAAATGTGGAGGGAATGAAGGAATGAGTAGCACACAGGACTTGCTTGATAAACGAATGGGTGAATACATAAATCAATGACGTGTAGGGTTTTCTCCCTAAAAGTGGAGTGAATAAATGAAAGAGTGAATGCATGATGCCCACTAGTTCCTGACAAGTGTGGAGCAAATGAGTAAATGAGTGAATGAATGAATGCCACTCTGAGAATGCACAGCCAATGAGTGACGGAATGTGTGGAGCAAATGAGTAAATGAATGAATGAATGAATGAATGCCACTCTGAGAATACAGAGCGAATGAGTGATGGAATGTGTGGAGCAAACGAGTAAATGAATGAATGAATGAATGCCACTCTGAGAATGCACAGCCAATGAGTGACGGAATGTGTGGAGCAAATGAGTAAATGAGTGAATGAATGAATGCCACTCTGAGAATGCACAGCCAATGAGTGACGGAATGTGTGGAGCAAATGAGTAAATGAATGAATGCATGAATGAATGCCACTCTGAGAATGCAGAGTGAATGAGTGATGGAATGGACAGAAGGCGGCGGGGCAGTGTGGCCGTTAGCCCCACCGCCTCCCTCTGGTCCACTTTGGTCAAGCTTGCTACTGGCCCTGACCTCTCTGCTGCATCCATGGAAACTGCACCTAGCACCCCTCGCCCCTGGGGTCACTCCCTGTCTGGGCTGTGTGGTTCTCCAGGACTGCCAATCAATGAGGAGAGGGGTGTGGTCCAAGCCTTTCAATCACTGAGGATGGGGGGTGTGGTCCAAGCCTGTCAATCACTGAAGGTGGGGGTGGGTGGCCCAAGCCTGTCAATCACCCAAGAGAGGGGTGTGGCCCAAGCCTGGCCAGTTAGGGGGCCCCCCTCACCCTGTTGATAAAAATTATCTCAAGCAGTGGTCATTTGTTTCTGACATGGCTGGTCAGAACCCTTCAGGAGGTGTGACTTGTGGGTGCCAGGAGAGAGAGGGTGTCTCTTTTCCCATTTGATTCTGCTCTGAAAAGATGGGGACCCCAGGCTACCAGAGACCCTCTTTCCATCCCTATAGAGAAAGTGGTCTTCCTCCAGTGATTCCACACCCTGCAGCTGAGGGAGGCAGAAAAAGGTGGGGCTGAAACGTGGGAAGAGAGAAAGAGAAAGAGGAGAAACTGACAACCATGTAAGCTCCTGGATCCAGCCATGCCTGAAGCCCCCATAGAAATCCTAATTATCCAATTTGACCATTTCCGCCTTGACTTCAGCTAGCTCGACTCAAGTTTCTATTGCTGGCCATAGAAGACAGTTATGCCTCAAGCACTAGGGGTAGGCAGGTTGGGCTCCCAGTTGAGGGACAGAATTGTCCTAGTTCCAGAGAGAGGGCCCACGGAGCCCAGGCCACCTGCCCTGGGCTGAGACATGGTTGTTTCAAAGGCAGTCACGTATCATTCATCACTAATTCCACAGTGCAGTGGTTCAAGGCTAATGAGCCGCACTCAGCGCCCACCTCTGCCTCTTTCTGGTTGTAGGTCTTGAACACACCCCTGCCTCCATGTCTGCCTCAGTTTCCGTTACTGGTAAAACAGGGATGATCGTAACAGCACCTGTCTCATGAAGTTTCCAAAATCCCAGAGATCAGGCCAGGTGCACTTTGGGAGGCTGAGGCGGGTGGATCACGAGGTCAGGAGTTCGAGATCAGCCTGGCTAACATAGTGAGACCCCATCTCTACTAAAAAATACAAAAAATTAGCCAGGCGTGGGGGTGGGAGCCTGTAATCCCAGCTACCTGGGAGGCTGAGGCAGGAGAATCACTTGAACCCGGGAGGCGGAGGTTGCAGTGAGCAGAGGTTGCGCCATTGCACTCCAGCCTGGGCAACAGTGCGAGACAAGAAAGGAAAGAAAGGAGAGGAGAAGAGAGGAGAGGAGAGGAGGGGAGGGGAGACGAAGGGAGGGAAGGGGAGGGCAGGGGGAGGGAGGAAGAAGGAAGGAGGGAGGGAGGGAAGGAGGAAGGAGGAAGGAGGAAAGAGGAAGGAAGAAGGAAGGAGGAAAGAGGGAGGAAGGAGGGAGGAGGAAGGAGGAAGGAGGAGGAAGGAGGAAGAAGGAAGGAGGAAAGAGGGAGGAAGGAGGGAGGAGGGAGGAGGAAAGAGGGAGGAAGGAGGAAGGAGGAAAGAGGAAGGAGGAAGGAGGAGGAAGGAGGAGGAAGGAGGAAGGAGGAGGAAGGAGGAAGGAGGAGGAAGGAGGAGGAAGGAAGAAGGAGGAGGAAGGAGGAAGGAGGAAGGAGGAGGAAGGAAGAAGGAGGAGGAAGGAGGAAGGAGGAGGAAGGAGGAGGAAGGAGGAAAGAGGGAGGAAGGAGGAAGGAGGAGGAAGGAGGAGGAAGGAGGAGGAAGGAAGAAGGAGGAGGAAGGAGGAAGGAGGAGGAAGGAGGAGGAAGGAGGAAGGAGGAGGAAGGAGGAGGAAGGAGGAAAGAGGGAGGAAGGAGGGAGGAGGGAGGGAGGGAAGGAGGAAGGAGGAAGGAGGGAGGAGGGAGGGAGGGAAGGAGGAAGGAGGAAGGAGGAAGGAGGAGGAAGGAGGAGGAAGGAGGAAGGAGGAGGAAGGAGGAGGAAGGAGGAGGAAGGAGGAGGAAGGAGGAAAGAGGGAGGAAGGAGGGAGGAGGGAGGGAGGGAAGGAGGAAGGAGGAAGGAGGGAGGAGGGAGGGAGGGAAGGAGGAAGGAGGAAGGAGGAAGGAGGAAGGAGGAGGAAGGAGGAAGGAGGAGGAAGGAGGAGGAAGGAGGAGGAAGGAGGAAAGAGGGAGGAAGGAGGGAGGAGGGAGGGAGGGAAGGAGGAAGGAGGAAGGAGGAAGGAGGAAGGAGGAGGAAGGAGGAAGGAGGGAGGAGGGAGGGAGGGAAGGAGGAAGGAGGAAGGAGGAAGGAGGAGGGAGGAGGAAGGAGGAGGAAGGAGGAAGGAGGAGGAAGGAGGAAGGAGGAGGGAGGAGGAAGGAGGAAGGAGGAAGGAGGAAGGAGGAGGAAGGAGGAAGGAGGAGGAAGGAGGAAGGAGGAAGGAGGAAGGAGGAAGGAGGAGGGAGGAGGAAGGAGGAAGGAGGAAGGAGGAAGGAGGAGGAAGGAGGAGGAAGGAGGAGGAAGGAGGAGGAAGGAGGAAGGAGGAAGGAGGAGGAAGGAGGAGGAAGGAGGAAGGAGGAGGGAGGAGGGAGGAGGAAGGAGGAAGGAGGAAGGAGGAAGGAGGAAGGAGGAGGAAGGAGGAAGGAGGAGGAAGGAGGAAGGAGGAGGAAGGAGGAAGGAGGAGGAAGGAGGAAGGAGGAGGAAGGAGGAAGGAGGAAGGAGGGAGGAGGAAGGAGGAGGGAGGAGGAAGGAGGAGGGAGGAGGAGGAAGGAGGAAGGAGGAGGAAGGAGGAAGGAGGAAGGAGGAAGGAGGAGGAAGGAGGAGGAAGGAGGAAGGAGGAGGAAGGAGGAAGGAGGAGGGAGGAGGAAGGAGGAAGGAGGAGGGAGGAGGGAGGAGGAAGGAGGAAGGAGGAAGGAGGAAGGAGGAGGAAGGAGGAGGAAGGAGGAAGGAGGAGGAAGGAGGAAGGAGGAAGGAGGAGGGAGGAGGAAGGAGGAAGGAGGAAGGAGGAAGGAGGAGGAAGGAGGAGGAAGGAGGAAGGAGGAGGAAGGAGGAAGGAGGAGGAAGGAGGAAGGAGGAGGGAGGAGGAAGGAGGAAGGAGGAAGGAGGAGGAAGGAGGAAGGAGGAGGAAGGAGGAGGAAGGAGGAAGGAGGAAGGAGGAGGGAGGAGGAAGGAGGAGGGAGGAGGAAGGAGGAGGAAGGAGGAAGGAAGAGGAAGGAGGAGGAAGGAAGGAGGAGGAAGGAGGAAGGAGGAGGAAGGAGGAGGAAGGAGGAAGGAGGAGGGAGGAGGAAGGAGGAAGGAGGAAGGAGGAGGAAGGAGGAGGAAGGAGGAAGGAGGAGGAAGGAGGAAGGAGGAAGGAGGAGGGAGGAGGAAGGAGGAGGGAGGAGGAAGGAGGAGGGAGGAGGAAGGAGGAAGGAGGAGGAAGGAGGAGGAAGGAGGAAGGAAGAAGGAGGAGGGAGGAGGAAGGAGGAAGGAGGAAGGAGGAAGGAGGAGGAAGGAGGAGGAAGGAGGAAGGAGGAGGAAGGAGGGAGGAGGAGGGAGGAGGAAGGAGGAGGAAGGAGGGAGGAGGAGGGAGGAGGAGGAAGGAGGAAGGAGGAAGGAGGAGGGAGGAGGAAGGAGGAAGGAGGAAGGAGGAGGGAGGAGGAAGGAGGAAGGAGGAAGGAGGAAGGAGGAGGAAGGAGGAGGAAGGAGGAAGGAGGAAGGAGGAGGGAGGAGGAAGGAGGAGGAAGGAGGGAGGAGGAAGGAGGAGGAAGGAGGAAGGAGGAGGAAGGAGGAAGGAGGAGGAAGGAGGAGGAAGGAGGGAGGAGGAAGGAGGAGGGAGGAGGAAGGAGGAGGGAGGAGGAAGGAGGAAGGAGGAGGGAGGAGGAAGGAGGAGGAAGGAGGAGGGAGGAAGGAGGAGGAAGGAGGAGGAAGGAGGGAGGAGGAAGGAGGAGGGAGGAGGAAGGAGGAGGGAGGAGGAAGGAGGAAGGAGGAGGGAGGAGGAAGGAGGAAGGAGGGAGGAAGGAGGAAGGAGGAGGAAGGAGGAGGAAGGAGGGAGGGAGGGAAGGAAAGATGGCAGAGATAAAGCCCTTGTAAAAGTGGCTGCTGCTTCCTCCTCACTCAATCGACGTCAACTATTTTTATTGGCGAAAAACCAAGAACAACCTCTCCTCCCCACAAAACAAAAGCAAAATAAAAGCCAAAGACAGGTGTTAAGAAGATTTCGGGGAGAGCGCATTTTAAAGAAGGTGGACTTTCTTCATCCCGAGAGCCACCCAAGCCAGCGTCTCGGCGTGGGCCGGCCTGTACCCCTCGTCAAAGGAACAATTGTCTTGCAAACTGGGAATCTCCGTTAAAACGGACAAGATGATTTTGCTCTTTTCTTGCGGCAACGTCTGAAGATATGCAAGAAGGGGGTATGTTTTAGGCCAACCTCAGCCCTCTCTGCGACCGTCGAGAGCTTGTGCAAATGGCACAGCTCCTGTCTGGAGGCTGTGTGTCCTTTTGCAGGACTCTGGTGAGTCTGGGTTAAAAATCACACACCCCAAAGGGAGGCTGAGCTGAGGGCTTTCTCTGCCATTCAGCAGCGTCTCTGGCCCGGATATGCCCTGCTAGCTGGGGTATTTCTGCAGAGCAGCCTCTCCTACCCTAACACTCCCAGGTCCCCGTGACTTACAACGGTGGCTGCAGGGAGGGCAGACGTCCTGGGTGATGCTGGTCTGGTGGTGCTTGTCTGAGCAGCCGTCAAGCTAGGCAGGGGGTCCTGGGGGACCCTCCTCCTGGTCCAGAGGCGGCTGCCCTATGGGAGTGAGCTCCGCACAGAAGCAGGAGTGGAGGGCCAGCTCTCTGCTCTGCTGGGGAAAAAATCCCACTGGCTGTGCCTGCACCGCACCCTGAGACAGACACCAGCAGCCTCCGGAGACCCAGCAAGCTGCTCTTAGCTGTGATCTGTCATCTGCAGACTGAGCTTGGTGCATGGTGGTTATGAAACTGGCCAGACCAACAATAGATGGAAAAGCTTCCTCTTTTTGGCCCTGGGCCCCAGGGAGCGAGGTCAGGTAATCAGAGGGGGATTTTATGTGTTTTTCTCCTAATGCGGTATTTTTCAATTTGGCTTTTAAAAAAAAAATGAGTTTGGCCTCCATGTATGCGGGACCATTGCCTCAGAAGGGTTAGTTTAGGATTAGAAAATGGGTTAAACTTAAGGACAGCTTCTCTTGCATATATTGGATGTTACTTTATGCTTTATGTGAAAATACTAATTTTTTAAAATATGTATGTCCATAGTCACTATTTGTTTTCTTTTGAGACTGAGTCTCGCTCTGCCTCCCAACCTGGAGTGCAATGGCACCGTCTCCGCTCACTGTAACTTTCTCCTCCCAGGTTCAAATGATTCTGCCTCAGCCTCCCAAGTAGCTGGGAAGACAGGCATACATCACCACACCTGGCTAACTTTTTTTTTTTTTTTTGTATTTTTTTTTAGTAGAGACAGGGTTTCATCATGTTGATCAGGCTGGTCTTGAACTCCTGACCTTAGGTGATCCACCCGCCTCAGCCTCCCAAAGTGCTGGGATTACAGGCATGAGCCACCGTGCCCGGCTGCATATTCACTATTTAAAAGCAGTCAGTACTCATTGGATGATGCTAAGACAGTTTTTTATTTGGAAGCTTGAGGCTGCAGTGAGCTGAACTGCACTGTACTCACTGTTCGGAACTGAATTGAACTCACACCACTGCACTCCAGCCTGGGTGACAGAGCAGGACCCTGTCTTAAAAATTAAAGGGAGGGCCCTTTATTACAAACAGCGAGCTCAGTATATATTTTCTGAGTTTTGTATCTGTTACAGGCTGAATTGTACCCTCCCAAATTCATACGTTAAAGTCCTAAGCCCTGGGACCACACAATGTGGCTGTATTTGGAGGTTACCTCTTTAAAGAGTTAACTACAGTAAAATGAGGTCACCAGGAGTGGGCCCTGATCCAATAGGACCGGTGTCCTCATAAGAAGAGGAGATGAGGACACAGACACACACAGAGGGACGACCCTGTGAGGACACAGGTAGAAGACGGCGTCTCCAAGCCCAGGAGAGGGGCCTCAGGAGGAACCAGCCCTGCCCACACCTGGATCTCAGACCTCCAGCCTCCAGGACTGTGGGAGAATCAATGTCTGTTGTTTCTAAGACACCCAGTCTACGGTATTCTGTGATAGCAGCCTGAGATGGACTAAAACATCTCATAAGAAGAGGAGGTGAGGACACAGACACACACAGAGGGATGACCCTGTGAGGACACAGGGAGAAGACGGCGTCTCCAAGTCCACAAGAGAGGCCTCAGGAGGAACCAGCCCTGCCCACACCTGGATCTCAGACCTCCAGCCTCCAGGACTGTGGGAGAATCAATGTCTGTTGTTTCTAAGACACCCAGTCTACGGTATTCTGTGATAGCAGCCTGAGATGGACTAAAGCATCTCATAAGAAGAGGAGATGAGGACACAGATACAGAGGGACGACCCTGTGAGCACACAGGGAGAAGACGGCGTCTCCAAGCCCAGGAGAGAGGCCTCAGGAGGAACCAGCCCTGCCGACACCTGGATCTCAGACTTCCAGCCTCCACGACCGTGGGAGAATCAATGTGTTTTGTTTCTAAGCCGCCCAGCCTCTGGTATTCTGTGACAGCAGCCTGAGATGGACTAAGACATCTCATAAGAAGAGATGAGGACACAGACACACACAGAGGGACAACCCTGTGGGACACAGGGAGAAGACGGGGTCTCCAAGCCCAGGAGAGAGGTCTCAGGAGGAACCAGCCCTGCCCACACCTGGATCTCAGACCTCCAGCCTCCAGGACTGTGGGAGAATCAATGTCTGTGGTTTACAGTCCACCCAGTTTGCAGTGTTTTATTACGGCGGCCGAGCTAACTACCCATTCACTCTGAAGCAGTCGGGAGAAGGCAGACGTCAGAGATGCTGCCGAAACCTAGGCTGAATGGACGTGAACTTGGGTACCACTGGTTTCTCCCTGCTGTCGAATCCCAAAGACCATCTCAAGGCCATCTGGAGTCATGCTCCCCCGCCGGCTTCTCAGTAGAGACAGCACGTTATGGGGTGGGAAATGGTTATTCACAGTTGTTCAGTGGCTGCCTGCCTTGGCGTTGGGGAGCCACATGAGAATGCTCACAGCCACAGCCCTCCCGGGTGCGACTCCCCGGGATCCCGCCCTCTGCCCTCTCAGAGGATTTCTCTCTCTCTCCGCTCAGTTCGCAGGAAGCAACTTGTCTGCAGTTCCCAAATCTACTTCTTGGAGCCTCTGTCCTCTACTATTTTCCTGGAGGGAACAGGCTGGGAAGGAGGGTGGTGTCCCCTTAAAACATTCAGTCAGCTGCGGCTTCAGACGGAGCAGTCATTTGTAGATAACTAGGACATGGGATCATATTCAACACTGCTTCCTGTGAGTTTTTTTTCTTTCTTTCTTTCTTTTTTGTGAGATGGAGTCTCACTCTGTCTCCCAGGTTGGAGTGCAGTAGCGCGATGTCGGCTCCCTGCAACCTCCGCCTCCCTGGTTCAAGCAATTCTCCTGCCTCAGGCTACCGAGTAGCTGGGATGACAGGCACCCACCACCACGCCCGGCTAATTTTTGTATTTTTAGTAGAGACGGGGTTTCACCATGTTGCTCAGGCTGGTGTCGATCTCTTAACCTCGTGATCCACCCGCCTCGGCCTCCCAAAGTGCTGGGATTACAGGTGTGAGCCACCGCACCTGGCCAAGTATTTTTAATATTAGTATTTTAGAAACTCAGTCACTCCACTAGTAAACCAGTATGGATAGAAATGCAAACATCAGGCCGGGCGTGGTGACTCCCGCCTGTAATCCCAGCACTTTGGAAGGCCGAGGCGGGTGGATCACTTGAGGTCAGGAGTTCGAGACCAGTCTGATCAACATGGTGAAACCCCGTCTCTACTTAAAATACAAAAATTAGCCAGGCGTGGTGGTGGGTGCCTGTAATCCCAGCTATTCAGGAGACTGAGGCAGGAGAATCACTTGATCCCGGGAGGTGGAGGTTGCAGTGAGCTGAGATCGCGCCACTGCACTCCAGCCTGGGGGACAGAGTGGGACTCCGTCTCAAAAAAAAAAAAAAAGAAAAAAAAGAAACTCAAACATCACAGAGAGAGATCAATGTTTTTTTTTTTTTTTTAAAATAGCATGTTAATTAGGGTTTTCTCTTTTTTTTTTCAAGACAAGGTCTCACTCTGTGGCCCAAGCTGGAGTGTAGGCCGGGCACGGTGGCTCACACCTGTAATCCCAGCATTTTGGGAGGCCGAGGTGGGCAGATCGCCTGAGGTTGGGAGTTTGAGACCAGCCTGGCCAAGACGGTGAAACCCTGTGTCTACTAAAAATACACAAATTAGCCGGGCATGGTGGCGGGTGCCTGTAATCCCAGCTACTCAGGAGGCTGAGGCAGGAGAATCGCTTGAACCCGGGAGGCGGAGGTTGCGGTGAGCCGAGATCGTGCCACGGCGCTCCAGCCTGGGTGACAAGAGTAAACTCTGTCTCAAAATAAATAAATAAATAAATAGTATGCTGACAAGCAAATATGGCCTTTTCTGTTTGTTATTACGCCTGGTATCTCCAAGAAGGTACCGGACTTGCTGAGGTGTGGAGTAGCATCCAGGCTGGTGAGACATGGTTGGTTTGGGGGGCAGTGGGGCGGCGAGGGGCTTGTTGGGACCGGCTTGGAGGCCTGTGGGTGTCAGACCTGCAGCCTAGCGGGTTCTTGCCGTCCAGGAAGCTGTGAGTATTTGGTTTGGGGCAGCTGAACCCAGGAAGCAGGACTGAGGAGGTAAGAAGCAGAGAGGGATGAGCAGTCCACTCCCGCCGGGTGCCAGCCAGCAGACACGGAGAGCATGAAGGATAAAAATAAAAGACCAGCTGCTCCCTGAGAGCTGATTCCTGGTTTGCCCTGGAGACTCAAGCTGCTCCTGAACTTCAAACAGTACCCACAGTGTTAGAAAACTGTTCACGAGGCCATGCGCGGTGGCTCATGCCTGTAATACCAGCACTTTGGGAGGCCGAGGCGGGCAGATCACGAGGTCAGGAGATCGAGACCATCCTGGCTAACATGGCGAAACCCCGTCTCTACTGAAAACACAAAAAATTAGCCGGGTGTGGTGGCAGGCGCCTGTAGTCCCAGCTACTCGGGAGGCTGAGGCCGGAGAATGGCGTGAACCTGGGAGGCAGAGTTTGCAGTGAGCCGAGTTCGTACTATGTATTTACTGCGTATATTAAAACTATAACTTATGGGAAATGTGTCATTAGGTGAAACGTATTAATAAGAAAAAAAAATAAAAACAAAACAAAACAAAAAAACCCTATAATTAAAAATACTACATTCAAACAACCTGACCAAAACTCTCTAAATGATTTCCCCAAAACAGAGCCGTAAGTAACTTGGGAACAAGACAAGAGGCAACCTGGGATGTCTTTCTATTTATTTATATCTCTAATTTTTTGAGTCTGTTTTTTTGTTTTGTTTTGTTTTGTTTTTCTTTTTGAGACAGAGTCTCGCTCTGTGGCCCAGGGTGGAGTGCAGTGGTGTGATCTCAGCTCACTGCAAGCTCCGCCTCCCGGGTTCACGCCATTCTCCTGCCTCAGCCTCCCGAGTAGCTGGGACCACAGGCGCCCGCCACCACGCCCGGCTAAGTTTTTGTATTTTTAGTAGAGACGGGGTTTCACCGTGTTAGCCAGGATGGTCTCGATCTCCTGACCTCATGATCCGCCCACCTCGGCCTCCCAAAGTGCTGGGATGACAGGCGTGAGCCACCGCGCCCAGCCTGTTTTTGTTTTTTAATGTTTTTTTTTAGTTTTCGGTGTACAAATCTACTTTCACGATTAATTTCTAAGTGTTTTATTCTTTTTGGTGTTATTGTTAATGTAATTGTTTTCTTATTCTCTTATTTATGTACTTATTTTGAGGTAGGGTCTCACTCTCTTGCCCAGGCTGGAGTGCATTGGCACAATCATGGCTCACAGCAGCCTTGAACTCCTGGGTTCTAGTGATCCTCCCACCTCAGCTTCCCAAGTAGCTGGGACTACAGGCGTGCACCACCATGCCCAGCTAATTTTTTTTTTGTTTTTTGAGACGGAGCCTCACTCTGTCATCTAGGCTGGAGTGCAGTGGTGTGATCTCAGCTCACTGCAACCTCTGCCTCCCGAGTTCAAGTGATTCTCCTGCCTCAGCCTCCCGAGTAGCTGGGATTCCAGGTACACGCCACCACACCCAGCTAATTTTTGTATTTTTGATAGAGACGGGGTTTCTACTAAATGTTGGCCAGGCTGGTCTCGAACTCCTGACCTCAGGTGATCCTCCCACCTTGCCCTCCCAAAGTCTTGGGATTACAGGCGGGAGGCCCTGCGCCTGGCCACGTTAATTCTTTAGAAGTCAACAGAGGCCCATTGCTCTGAGCCGCCGCCACCCCCGGCCCTGTTTGTGACGACCAATGGGCTGCCGTGGACGTAGGATTTTGGGTGCTAAAACCAGGAAAGCCCCCGCAGCACCCAGGCTCCGAGGCTCTGGGAGACAGGGTGTGAAAGACACAACCTCCCCGCCAGAGGGAAATGACCCATTACAATCCCCTGGGTGGTTTTCCAGGCCAAGCAGCTGGGGCCGCCTGTCTGGCCCAGGGTGGCCTGAATCTCTCGGTTCTGTCCTGGGAGAGGTGGGGATTTTTAAGCCTGACCTTTTAACTTTACCACAGGGCTGCTATCCAGCCTTCCTTCCTGTGACAGACTCTACGCCCATCTTCCAAAGCTCACAGAGCTGGCCGGGGAGTCCCAGGGCCCTCTTGTGAACTACGTCTTGGAAGGAGGTGGCTGTGTCTTCTCAGATACCATGTCCAGGCTTACATCTGAATCTTTTCGGTCCGACTTCAAGGGACGTAAATATCAGACCCCTGGAAGCACTCTGTGCATCCCTGTGATGGTGCTTTGCAGACTTTTGGCCTGTGTTTGACTTTCTGATGCGTTTTCATTTTCACTTTCATTTTTCTGTATTTATTTATGGAGACATAAGGTCTTGCTCTGTTGCCCCAGGCTGGAGTGCCATGGTGACATTATATAGCTCACTGCAACCTCAACTTCCTGGCCTGAACCGATCCTCCCACCTCAGCCTCCTGAGCAGCTGGGACCACAGGTGCACACCACCATGGCTGGCTAATTATTTATTTTTGTAGACATAGGGGTCTCACTATATTGCCCCGTCTTAGTTTTCATTTTTATTTATTATTATTATTATTATTTGAGACAAAGTTTCACTCTGTTGCCCAGGCTGGAGTGCAGTGGTGCGATCTTGGCTCACTGCAACCTCCATCTCCCGGGTTCAAGTGATTCTCCTGCCTCAGCCTCCCGAGTAGCTGGGATTACAGGCATTTGCCACCACGCCCAGCTAATTTTTTGTATTTTTAGTAGAGATGGGGTTTCACCGTGTTAGCCAGGATGGTCTCGATATCTGGACCTTGTGATCTGCCTGTCTCGGCCTCCCAAAGTGCTGGGATTACAGGCATGAGCCACCACACCCGGCGAGTTTTCATTTTGATTATTATTTTTTTTTTGAGATGAAATCTTGCTCTGTCACCCAGGTTGGAGTGCAGCGCTGTGATCTTGCCTCACTGCAACCTCCGCCTCCCGGGTTCAAATGATTCTCCTGCCTCGGCCTCTTGAATATCTGGAACTACGGGCATGTGCCACCACACCCAGCTCATTTTTGTATTATTAGTAGACACAGGGTTTTACCGTGGTGGCCAGGCTGGTCTTGAACTCCTGACCTCAGGTGATCCGCCCGCCTCGGCCTCTCAAAGTGCTGGGATGACAGACGTGAGCCACCACGCCTGGCCTCATCTTTCTATTTGGAAGTAAAGTCCTGTCTAGGTTTCTGAGGAGTGGGACCACATCACTGAAGATACACGAGCAAGAACATGGATTTGCTTATCTCTGTTTTGGTCATGTCCTCCCGGGGGGCAGGGGTGGGGGTGGCAAACCTCCTCCCCTCCCTCCCCCACTTCGAACACAGAGTGAGTGTTGGTGACACTCAGCCAGGGACAGGACCCCACTGCGAGCCAGGTTCCTCTTTCTACTGACTCTCTGGGGACCCTGTTTGCCTCCCTGCAACACGCTTTGCCGAAGAGCGTCTGTGCTGGCTGCCACGTGAGCCGCCCCTGTCCCTACTCTCAGCAGCCTTCCCCACCTGCAAACCCACATCGGGGGCCTCCCATGCTGGGTTGGATGGTGGCCCCCAGAGATATGTCCGTGTCCTGAGCCCTGCTATTTGGGGAAGGGGTTTCATTTGGAAAAGAGGGTCTTTGCAGATTCATTCCGTTGTGGATCTTGAGAGAAAATAATCCTGCATTGTCTGGGTGGGCCTTAAATGCAATGACAGGTGTCCTTCTAAGAGACAGAAGAGGAGACACAGACACAGAGGAGAAGGCCACGTGGAGACGGAGACAGAGCCTGGAATGACGCGGCCACAAGCCCAGGGATGCCTGGAGCCCCCAGGAGCTGGGAGAGACAGGAAGGACCCTCCCCTAGAACCCTGGAAGGAACTGAATATAATTATACTGGATGGAACAGTGGCCCCCAGAAAGATCTGTCCACAACCTAAAGCCCAGGACCTGGAATGAGACCGGATTTGGAAATAGGTTCTCTGCAGATGTAATTAGGTGAAGGACCTTGAGGTGAGATGATCCTGGAGTAGGGTGTCCCCTAAATCTAATGACAGGTGCCCTTGTTAGAGACAGAGGAGGAGACACAAAGGAGAAGGCCACATGGAGATGCAGGCAGAGACTGGAGTGATGTGGCCACAAGCCCAGGGATGCCTGCAGCCCCCAGGAGCTGGGAGAGGTGGGAAGGATCCTCCCCTAGAACCCTGGAAGGAACTGAATATAATTATACCGGATGGAACAGTGGCCCCCAGAAAGATCTGTCCACATCCTAAAGCCCAGGACCTGGAATGAGACCGGATTTGGAAATAGGTTCTCTGCAGATGTAATTAGGTGAAGGACCTTGAGGTGAGATGATCCTGGAGTAGGGTGTCCCCTAAATCTAATGACAGGTGCCCTTCTAAGAGACAGAAGAGGAGACACAGACACAGAGGAGAAGGCCACGTGGAGACGGAGACAGAGCCTGGAATGACGCGGCCACAAGCCCAGGGATGCCTGGAGCCCCCAGGAGCTGGGAGAGACAGGAAGGACCCTCCCCTAGAACCCTGGAAGGAACTGAATATAATTATACTGGATGGAACAGTGGCCCCCAGAAAGATCTGTCCACATCCTAAAGCCCAGGACCTGGAATGAGACCGGATTTGGAAATAGGTTCTCTGCAGATGTAATTAGGTGAAGGACCTTGAGGTGAGATGATCCTGGAGTAGTGTGTCCCCTAAATCTAATGACAGGTGCCCTTCTAAGAGACAGAAGAGGAGACACAGACACAGAGGAGAAGGCCACGTGGAGACGGAGACAGAGCCTGGAATGACGCGGCCACAAGCCCAGGGATGCCTGGAGCCCCCAGGAGCTGGGAGAGACAGGAAGGACCCTCCCCTAGAACCCTGGAAGGAACTGAATATAATTATACTGGATGGAACAGTGGCCCCCAGAAAGATCTGTCCACATCCTAAAGCCCAGGACCTGGAATGAGACCGGATTTGGAAATAGGTTCTCTGCAGATGTAATTAGGTGAAGGACCTTGAGGTGAGATGATCCTGGAGTAGTGTGTCCCCTAAATCCAATGACAGGTGCCCTTGTAAGAGACAGAGGAGGAGACACAAAGGAGAAGGCCACATGGAGATGCAGGCAGAGACTGGAGTGATGCGGCCACAAGCCCAGGGATGCCTGCAGCCCCCAGGAGCTGGGAGAGACAGGAAGGACCCTCCCCTAGAGCTCCTTGAGGGAGCACGGACCTGAGACATTTTGATCTCAGACTTCTGGCCCCCGGAACTGTAAGAAAGTAAATTCCTGTTGTCGAAGTCCCCAGTTTGCGGCATTTTTTGTGTCAGCCTCAGGGGACTCACAGAAATGGCTTTGTCTCTGCACCCCTAAAATAATTTTAACGTTGCTACCGAACAAATTTGAAAGATGCAGTCACTTTCTGACATGCCACGAGCTTTGTTACTTAAAATACAACTGCCAGCCGGGCGTAGTGGTTCACACCTGTCATCCCAGCACTTCGGGAGGCCAGGGCGGGCAGATCACCTGAGGTTGGGGGTTCGAGACCAGCCTGGCCAACATGGTAAACCCCGTCTCTACTAAAAATACAAAAATTAGCCAGGTGTGGTGGCTCACACCTGTCATCCCAGCACTTTGGGAGGCCGAGGCGGGTGGATCATCTGAGGACAGGAGTTCGAGAACAGCCTGGCCAATATGGCAAAACCCCATCTCTGCTAAAAATACAAAAATTAGCTGGGCATGGTGGCGGGCGCCTGTAGTCCCAGCTAATCAGGAGGCTGAGGCAGGAGAATCACTTGAACCCGGGAGGCAGAGGTTGCAGTGAGCTGAGATCATGCCACGGTACTCCAGCCTGGGTGAGACTTAGTCTCAAACAAAACAAAAAACAAGAAAAACAAAACACAGCTGCTTTGTTACTGTTCTGGAGGAACCGAATAGACTCTAATCATGTTGGTGTTTTACAGGCAATTATCCACTTAAATAACCTGTAAAGGAACTGTCTTTAAAGATTTGGGAATTCTGCTGGGCGTGGTGGCTCACGCCTGTAATCCCAGCACTTTGGGAGGCCGAGGCGGGCAGATCATGAGGTCAGGAGTTCGAGACCAGCCTGGCCAATATGATGAAACCCCGTCTCTACTAAAAATACAAAAATTAGCCGGGTGTGGTGGCAGGCGCCTGTAGTCCCAGCTACTTGGGAGGCTGAGGCAGGAGAGTCGCTGGAACCCGGGAGGCGGAGGTTGCGGTGAGCCAAGATGGCGCCACTGCACTCCAGCCTGGGCAACAGACCAAGACTCTGTCTCAAAAAAAAAAAGATTTGGGAATTCCACATGCTTCTTTGCCCTCCTTGAAGCTTCTGTTTCAATCTTATTGCCTCCTGATGTGATGTAGACCTGGATTTGAAGGCCTTGTAGTGGTGACCCTGTCCACCTCATGACAGCAAAACAGTTCATGTGTTGAAATTTAAACACAGGTTTCACTTCCTGCTACCATAAGGATCCCACATGCTGGAAACTTTCCTCTGTTGAAATGTTCTCTGGGGTCAAAACTGATCAGGCTGGGTGCAGTGGCTCAGGCCTGTCATCCCAGCATTTTGGGAGTCTGAGTGAGGCAGGTGGATCACTTGAGGTCAGGAGTTTGAGACCAGCCTGGCCAACATGGTGAAATCCCATCTCTACTAAAAATACAAAATTAGGCCGGGTGCTGTGGCTCACGCCTGTAATCCCAGCACTTTGGGAGGCTGATGCGGGCGGATCACCTGAGGTCAGGAGTTCGAGGCCAGCCTGGCCAACATGCTGAAACCCTGTCTCTACTAATAATACAAAAATTAGCCGGGCATTGGCCAGGCGTGGTGGCTCACGCCTGTAATCCCAGCACTTTGGGAAGCCGAGGCGGGTGGATCACGAGGTCAGGAGATCGAGACCATCCTGGCTAACACAGTGAAACCCTGTCTCTACTAAAAAAAATACAAAAATAAATTAGCCGGGCGTGGTGGCGGGCGCCTGTAGTCCCAGCTACTCGGGAGGCTGAGGCAGGAGAATGGCGTGAACCCGGGAGGCAGAGGTTGCAGTGAGCCGAGATCGCACCACTGCACTCCAGCCTGGGCGAAAGAGCAAGACTCCGTCTCAAAAAAAAAGGAAGAAAATCTCATGCTCAACCTCAAATTGGAAACGTGAATCAGGGCGTCTCAGAGGGCCTGAGCTGGGTTTCTGTGACTGACGTGGTACTCTGGCCACTTGCCCATCACAAAAACGGATGAGACTGTGGAAAGCAGATCTTTATCTTTCTGAGAAGGAAGCAACAGAGGGACTCGTCACTGGCCTTTCCGTTGGCCTTGGCGTCTTAATGACCACAGATAGTGTCCATGGACTGAGTTTCCTCGTGGCCAGCAAGGACAGGGCTGAAAAATGGAACCACTCCACACGGAGGCACTGGATGAGTGTCTGCAGACAACTGAAGATGAAGCTAGGTGTCTCATCAACAATTTCAGAATATTATCCACTAGCTTAGGAAGATACAAAAAGCCTTCTGGGAGGGCGAGGCGGGTCGATCACCTGAGGTCAGGAGTTGCAGACCAGCCTGGCCAACATGGTGAAACTCCATCTCTACTCAAAATACAAAACTTAGCTGGGTGTGGTGGCAGGCGCCTGTCATCCCAGCTACTCGGGAGGCTGAGGCAGGAGAATCGCTTGAACCAGGGAGGCGGAGGTTGCAGTGAGCCGACATGGCGCCATTGCACTCCAGCTTGGGCAACAGAGCAAGACTGTGTCTCAAAAACAAACAAACAATAAAACACAAAAAACAAAAAACAAAAAAATCCAGGAGGAGGACTTGCAAATAGTTTCCATTTCTACCCCTGTGTAAAATTCCTTGAGTATTGCATTTTTAAAAATCATTTCCCATTTCTAAACTTTGTAACAAAAGAATATCTTTTTTACATTGAACAAAGCATCTTAATTTCCCTCTTCTTTTTTTTTTTTTTTTTTTTGACACAGAGTCTCACTCCGTCACCCAGGCTGGAGTGCAGTGGCACAGTCTTGGCTCACTGCAAGCTCTGCCTCCCAGGTTCAAGTGATTCTCCTGCCTCAGCCTCCCTAGTAGCTGGGATTACAGGCACCCGCCACCACACCTGGCTAATTTTTGTATTTTTAGTAGAGACGGGGTTTTGCCATGTTGGCCAGGCTGGTCTCGAACTCCTGAACTTAGACGACCCGCCTGCCTGAGCCTCCCAAACTGCTGGGATGACAGGTGTGAGCCACCATGCCTGATGCTTAATTTCCTTCTTAAAACATGCTCCCCTGTGCCCTTCCCCTTCTAAGATGAGCCAGGAGGCTAATTGGGTAGACAAAAGAAGACAGAAGTTTGTGTCCTTCTAGACAGAACTGGTGTGGCCCACCAGGCTATAGATGGAGATGTCTCTTCTGGGAGAAGACTGCCTCTTGGTCCTTTCCATTGAGAAAACGCTTCCTTTTCAGCCCTGAGCTGGGGGTATCAGGAGTCCAGGAAAGAAAGAAGGCAGAGGAGAGAGAGAGGTGTTTGGATGTAAAGATGTGTCTACCACGTTGACCAGAATCTTGACGACATCACCATGAGCTCGGTGACTCAGAGGGACCCTGGACATTTTGGACATTTGTCACTTGCTGGCCACTTTCTTTCTTTCTTTTTTTTTTTTTTTGAGATGGAGTCTTGCTCTGTCACCCAGGCTGGAGTGCAGTGACGCAATCTTGGCTCACTACAACCTCTGCCTCCCCAGTTGAAGTGATTCTTCTGCCTCAGCCTCCCGAGTACCTGGGACTACAGGCGCCCTCCACCACGCCTGGCTAATTTTTGTATTTTTAGTAGAGACGGGGTTTCACCATGTTAGCCAGGATGGTCTCGATCTCCTGACCTCGTGATCCGCCCACCTAGGCCTCCCAAAGTGCTGGGATGACAGGCATGAGCCACCGTGCCCGGCCACTTTCTGGCCATTTTCATTTCTGTAGGCAATGGACGGGTCCTAGGAGTCCCCATGGCTAAAATTAAGATGCAATTTAGTTGGAAGCGACATGGATTCAGGGGTCCTAGGAGCTGGCCACCAAGAATAACTCAGACCTGGTCAAGTTTCAAGGTATCAGGTCCCTGTTTGTTCAAATCGGAGTCCTCATGGGCCCAAAAGTTCTGTGGTCTACTGTTTCCAAAAGCCTCCTGAAGCCCTTGCGTACAGGCAACCCCCCAGCTGCCTCTGAGCCAAGCAAGGAGGGTGTAAGTTCAGAGGCATGATCAGGGCAGGCGTCCTCACTTGCTCTCTCTGTGAGTGTCCAAGATGAAGTTCCCTAGATTTCACCGGACGAGATGAGACCTGACATTCCACATTGTCCTTGAACACCTGGCAGTCAGCACCCACTACTTCCTGAGTCCTGGAAAAAAGTCAACCTCATCTCTCGTTGGATGAGTCTCTCGTTGGATGAGTTGTCCCAGGAGACACGCCAGGACCCCACCCAAGCCTTCCTAGCTGAAAATCATCACTGAGCCAGAAAAGCTGTCAGTCATATCCCCGGTGACCGCCGACGGTGGTTCGGAGCTGGGGTAGCTCATGAGTCCCTGCAGTACTGGCGACATACCTGTTGTGTGGATTGCTAAACTGAGGCTCGGGGCCGTGACGGTACCCAGTCACAGCACCCGGCAGAGTCCCCACGTGCCGGCCCCTCCTGTTGGCGACGCGCGATTTCCGCCCCCCTGCCTGACTTCCCGTGTCTCCATGCCACACTCATGAGTAGCTTCATGTTGAGTTTGAGCCTGCTTCTGGGTACACCACCCCTGTGGTGACGGGAGGGAAAGTAAAGGTTTTTCTCACTTGACAGAAGAGGAAATTGAGGTTAGCTATTAGGTCATGGCATGGCCGTGGTCAGACCCACGGCTGATAACATGTAAAGGCACGCCTGAATCAAGCCAGCCGCGTCTGGCACTCAACACACACCCCACGTCTTTGCAGCCGGGCGGGACCAGGCGGGACCCACACCGCCATCCCTCAGGAGACCTCCCTGCCGCCTACCCCACCTCTTTCACCCCGTATGGCGTGTGCCTGATGACCTCTCATCACGATGCCCCTGTCCCCCCGACATGTGGGTTTAGGGGAAAAATCCAGCAATGGCCTAGGGCAGGTTACATAAGATTCCTCACAAAAGACTCTGATGTTCTGGCAGTATTGCTGAGTGTCTCTAAAACCATGGAAAGCCCCAGGGGCTGGCAGAGCTGCAGGCAGTCAGCTGGGGAGGTGGCGTTCATGCTGCCATTAACCAGGCTGAGTGTTGATCAAAGGTTTTCAACTGGGGCCACTGTGGTCCCCAGGGGACGCTGGGCAGCAGCGACATCTCTGGCTGTCACGACAGGGTGGAGGAGCTCCTGGCATCTGGTGGGTGCAGCCCAGGGACACCGTTCAACACACTACACTGCACGGGACGGCCCTGCCACAGAGTGTCATCCAGCCCCAAAATGTCAGCAGTGCTGAGGCTGAGAAACTCCACATATCGGTTATCCCCACATGAGAGACTCTGTATATTGGTTATCTATGTATCCATCTATGTATCTACCTATCTAGCCATCCATCTATTTATCTCTCTATCATCTATGTATCTGTCTGTCTAGCCATCTATTTATCTATCCATCTATCATCTATGTATCTATCCATCTATTCATCCATCTATCTATCCTGTATGTATTTATCTATCCATCCATCTATCCATCCATCCATCCATCCATCCATCCATCCATCCATCTATTCTATCTATCTATCTATCTATCTATCTATCTATCTATCTATCTATCTCTATTATCTATCTATCATCTATGTATCTATGTATCTGTCCATCCATGTATGTGTCTATCATCTATGTATCCATCCATCCATCCTTCCATCCATCCATTCATCCATCCATCCATCCATCCATTTATTCTATCTATGTATCTATCTATGTATCTATCTATCTATCATCTATGTATCCATCCATTCTATCTATCTGTCTATCTATCTATCTCTATTATCTATCTATCATCTATGTATCTATGTATCTATCCATTCTATCTATCTATGTATGTATCTATCTATCTTCTCTATCTATCATCTATGTATCTATGTATCCATCCATCTATGTAAATATTATCTATGCATCCATCCATCCATCCATCTATTCTATCATCTATGTATCTATCCATTCATTGTATCTACCATGTATCTAACTATCCTCTATCTATCATCTATCTATCTATCTCATCTATCATCTTTATACATCTATCATCTACCACCTATCTGTCTCAATATCTGTCAATCTGTCAACTATATCTATGTATTACCTATCTATCTCAATAGCTAGCTATCAATCATCTATCATCTAATCTATTCATCCGTCTATCTCAATATCTATCAATCATCGAATAGCTATATCTATTCATCTATCTGTCTACACCTGGCTTAGAGCGTGATGGACTCACTACTCTGGGAGAGTAGCTGTGAGGAACACCACCAGTGTCCTCACTAATACAAGCTTTTTGTTTTTCTCTAGCAGCTGAACAAGCCCTGGCTTGGAGATGAACAATATGAAAACTGGTGAAGCTTGTCCAGCTCACAGATGCTCACTCACGGATCTCCTGCTCCACCAGCCATAACTACAACTTTGATTGCACAAGAGATTAATTTCAGCCACTTTCTCCTGGTAAGAGACTCTGACAATGGGCTAGTTCTGGATGGTTGACAGAGGCTGCACACTCAGTGCCTCTGTGTTCTGGAAGCCCCTTTTGACAGCCAGGCGCAGTGGCTCATGCCTGTAATACCAGCACTTTGGGAGGCTGAGATGGGTGGATCACTTGACGTCAGGAGTTCAAGACCAGCCTGGCGACCACAGTGAAACCCTATCTCTACTAAAAACACAAAAATTAAGCCAGGCACGGTGGCGTGCACCTGTAATCCAAGCTACTCAGTAGGCTGAGGCAGGAGAATTGCTGGAACCTGGGAGGCGGAGGTTGCAGTGAGCCGTGATCGCGTCACTGCACTCCAGACTGGGCAACAGAGTGTGACTCCGTCTCAAAAAGAAAAAGAAAAGAGGCCAGGCGCAGTGGCTCCTGCCTGTAATCCCAACACTTTGGAAGGCCAAGGCGGGTGGATCACGGGGTCAGGAGATTGAGACCATCCTGGCTAACACAGTGAAACCCCATCTCTACTAAAAAATACAAAAAAATTAGCCAGCTGTGGTGGCAGGTGCCTGTAGTCCCAGCTACTCAGGAGGCTGAGGCAGGAGAATGGCATGAAGCTGGAAGGCGGAGGTTGCAGTGAGCCAAGATCGCACCACTGCACTCCAGCCTGGGCGACAGAG
The DNA here is from genome assembly GCF_028858775.2 of Pan troglodytes. NCBI lineage: Eukaryota > Metazoa > Chordata > Mammalia > Primates > Hominidae > Pan > Pan troglodytes. The sequence continues at coordinate 2,050,795 of NC_072421.2, forward strand.
TGAGACTCTGTCTCAAAAAGAAAAGGAAAAGAAAAAAAGAAAACACCTTTTGATATAGACAGCCTCATTGTGGCACATGAAAGGTTAAAAGTCTCTACCCCCAAGTGAATGTGGAACTTCTGCCACATGCATGTTTGTCCCGTATCCACGTGTCAGGATGCCCTTCATTAAAATTCATAGCTCCTCCTGTAACCCGTTGAATACAAGTATGCTTGGTCATCTCATTCAACATGAATTCCCATCTCTGTCTTTTCTCCTTCGAAATGTCTACTTTTAGTCTCTGCCAGAGGCTACATTTCCCAGCCTGTTAGGCTATACAAATCAAGCTCTCCTCTCCAAATGTGTACATCTTGTCATTTTTTTTTCTTTTAGCGACGAGATCTCGGTCTGTCACCCAGGCTGGAATGCGGTGGTGTGATCACAGCCCACTGCAGCCTCCAACTCCTGGGCTCAAACTGTCCTCCTACTTCAACCTCCCAAAGCACTGGGGTGAAAGACAGGAGACACCTTGCCCAACCAATCTCATGCTTTTAAGTTGACACCTTCCATTCTCTTGATGGCACTGAGCACTTGCCTTCAACGGCATGTCTACGGATGGCCAGCTGGGTCCCTTCTGGGGCTCCAGACACGATTCTCTTAGCTGTCTGTTGTCTGAGAGTTCTTCCTGATTGACACATGGCCTCCTGCCTTATAACTTCCCTCATCTGAGTCCTCTCGTCTGTCCCACATCACTCGCTGACAACACCCACAATGGCCAGGTGTGTCCTTCTGGAATTCCAGGTGAGCAAGTGTTCTGCCTTCGGTGATATGGGGGCCCACCTGCTCCTCTGCCTTTTTTCCTAGCTCCTTGGTCCAGGGCTCATCACACCAGATATGTAAGCAAAGAGAAGAGGCTCCCAGGCTTGGGGGGGGGGGTCTCCTGTCCAGGGTCTCCTGTGTAAGAGTGTCCTGGGGGTATAGCAAACAATGACCCCACACTGGGGGTACTTAAACAACAGAAATTCATCATCTCCCAGTCCTGGAGGTGAAGAGTCTGAGATTAAGGTGCAGGCTGGCCCACGGCATTAGTCTGTTCTCACGCTGCTAATAAAGACATACCTGGCTGGGCGCAGTGGCTCAAGCCTGTAATCCCAGCGCATTGGGAGGCCGAGGTGGGTGGATCACCTGAGGTCAGGCGTTTGAGACCATCCTGGCCAACATGGTGAAACCCCATCTCTACTAAAAATACAAAAATTAGCCAGGCGTGGTGGTGGGTACCTGTCATCCCAGCTACTCGGGAGGCTGAGGCAGGAGAATCGCTTGAACCTGGGAGGTGGAGGTTGCAGTGGGCTGAGATCATGCCACTGCACTCCAGCCTGGGCAACAGAGTGAGACTCCATCTCCAAAAAAAAAAAAAAAAAGAGACATACCCAAGACTGGGTAATTTATAAAGGAAAGAGGTTTAATGGACTCACAGTTCCACATGGCTGGGGAGACCTCGCAATCATGGCGGAAGGCAAAGGAGGAGCAAAGTCATGTCTTACATGGTGGCAAGCAAGAGAAAAGGGGAAAGTCCCCTTTATAAAACCATCAGATCTCCTGAGACTTATTTACTCTCACAGGAACAGTATGGGAGAAAACTGCCCATAAGGTTCAATTATCTCTGCCTGGTCCTGCCCTTCACATGTGGAAATTATTATTATTATTATTATTTAATTTTACTTTAAGTTGTGAAATACATGTGCAGAACGTGCAGGTTTGTTGCATAGGTATCCGTGTGCCATGGTGGTTTGCTGCACCTGTCAACCCATTGTCTAGGTTTTAAGCCCCACATGCATTGGGTATTTGTCCTAATGCTCTCCCTCCCCTTGCCCCCCCACCCCCCAACAGGCCCCGGTGTGTGATGTTCCCCTCCCTGTGTCTGTGTGTTCTCATTGTTCAACTCCCACTTATGAGTGAGAACATGTGGCATTTCATTTTCTGTTCTTGTGTTAGTTTGCTGAGAGTGACTTTCTGGCTTTATCCACGTCCCTGCAAAGGATATGAACTCATCCTTTTTTACAGCTGCATAGTATTCCATGGTGTCTATGTGCCACTTTTTTTTTAATCCAGTCTATCATTGATGGGCATTTGGATTGGTCCCAAGTCTTTGCTATTGTAAATAGTGCTGCAATAAACATAGACCCCTGAAGATTATTACAATTCCAGGTGAGATTTGGGTGGGGATATAGTCAAACCATATCAACCATCCTCCCTGTGGAGGCTCTAGGGGAGGATCCCTCCTGCCTCTGCAAGCTCCTGGGGGCTCCAGGCATCCCTGGGCTTGTGGCCGCATCACTCCAGTGTCTGCCTCTGTCTCCACGTGGCCTTCTCCTCTGTGTCTGTGTCTCCTCTTCTGTCTCTTACAAGGACAGCTGTCATTGGATTTTGGGCCCACTCTAATCCAGAATGATCCAATCTCAAGGTCCTTAACTTAATCACATCTGCAAAGACCCTATTTCCAAATAAGGTCTTACAGACTCTGAGCATTAGGATATGGACAAATGTTTCTGGTGGCCACTATTCAATCCACTACAATTGTATCCAGTTCCTTCTGGGAGGCTCTAAGGGAGGATCCTTTGTGCGTCTCCCAGCTCCTGGGGGCTCCAGGCATCCCTGGGCTTGTGGCCCCATCACTGCAGTCTCTGCCTCCATCTCCCCATGGCCTCCTCCTCTGTGTCTGTGTCTCCTCTTCTGTCTCTCAGAAGTGAACCTGTCGTTGGATTTTGGGCCCACCCTACTCCAGGATGATCTCATCCCAAACCCTTAAATCACATCTTCAAATACTTTTTCAGCAAACAAAGGCCTGTTTCCAGGTTCCAGGGGGTTAGGACATGGTCGTATCTTTTGCAGGTACGCACCATTGAATCCACTACACATAGCGTTAATAACTTGTGCCCATTTTCCTTTAATTGTCCCACTTTTAGCCCTGAGGTTCTTGTGTCCTGAAAATACCTTATAAATCCAGGGCAAACCAAGATGGATTATCTTCCCGCATCCAACACCTGCACAGGTAAGTACAATTCTGTTTAATCCTGATGTCTGCTCAGGCTGGCTCTTCTCTCTGCCTACCATAGCTGGGTTCTGTGCTTGGTATGGACACCCGCCCCTTTCCTTTCCTTTTCCTTTTCCTTTCCTTTCCATTTCTTTCCTTTCCTTCCCTTCCCTTTTCTTTTCCTTTTCCTTTTCCTTTCCCTTCCCTCCCTTCCCTTCCCTTTCCTCCCCTCCCTTCCCTTCCCTTCCTTTCCCTTCTCTTCCCTTCCCTTCCCTTCCCTCCCTTCCCCTCCTTTTCCTTTCCTTTTCCTTTTCCTTTCCCTTCCCTCCCTTCCCTTCCCTTTCCTCCCGTCCCTTCCCTTCCCTTCCTTTCCCTTCTCTTCCCTTCCCTCCCCTCCCTTCCCCTCCTTTTCCTTTCCTTTTCCTTTCCCTTCCCTCCCTTCTCTTCCCTTTCCTCCCCTCCCTTCCCTTCCCTTCCTTTCCCTTCTCTTCCCTTCCCTCCGTTCCCTTCCTTTTCCTTTCCCTTCCCTTCCCTTTCCTCCCCTCCTTTCCCTTCCCTTCCCTTCCTTCCCTTCCCTTTCCTTTCCTGCCCTCCCTTCCTTTTCCTTCCCTTCCTTTCCCTTCCTTTCCTTTCCTTCTCTTTCCCTTTCCTTCCCTTTTCCTTTCCTTCCCTTCCCTCCCTTTCCCTTTCCCTCCCCCTCCCCCTCCCCTTCCCCTCTCTTCCTCTCCCCTCCCCTTCCCCTCCCCTCCCCTTCCCTTCCCTTTGACAGAGACTTGCTCTGTTGTCCTGGCTGGAGTGTGGTGATGCTACCTCAGCTCACTGTAACCTCAGCTTCCCTGGTTCAAGCAATTCTTCTGCCTCAGCCTCCTGAGTAGAGTAGCTGGGATGACAGGCACCCACCACCACACTCAGCTAATTTTTGTATTTTTAGTAGAGATGGGGTTTCACCATGTTGCCCAGGCTGGTCTCGAACTCCTAACCTCAAACAATCCACCCACCTTGGCCTCCCAAAGTGCTGGGATTACAGGCATCAGCCACCGCGCCCAACCTGCCTTTTTCTTTTCTTTTATTATTATTATTTTTTAAAGATAAAAACAACTTTGTAGAGATAGAATTCCTATAGCATGCAATTCAGCCATCTACAGTTCATTGGGTTTAGAACGTTAAGTTGTGCAAACACCTCCGCAGTCTATTTTAGGATATTTTCTTTTTCTTTTTTTTTTTTTTGAGACAGTTTTGCTCTTGTTGCCCAGGCTGGAGTGCAATGGCACAATCTCTGCTCACCGCAACCTCCGCCTCCCAGGTTCAAGCGATTCCCCTGCCTCAGCTTCCCGAGTAGCTGGGACTACAGGTGCCCGCCATCACACCCGGCTAATTTTGTATTTTTAGAAGAGATGGGATTTCTCCATGTTGCCCAGGCTGGTCTCGAACTCCTGACCTCACGTGATCCACCCGCCTTGGCCTCCCAAAGTGCTGGGATTGCAGGCATGAGCCACTGTACCCAGCCATTTAGGATATTTTCGTCACCCCAAAAAGAAATCCTATACCCTCTGGCTCTTACTGCCTGCTATTATCTGAAGGTTTATATCACCCCAAAATATATAGGTTTCAACCCTAAACCTCAGGATGCTGTCAGGAGGTGAGAGCTTTGGGGGAGATGAGGGTGAGATGAGTTTACAGCAGAGATGCTCCATGATGAGACAAATTTCCTTATAAGAACAGGAAGAGGGCCAGGCATGGTGGCTCACGCCTGTAATCCCAGCACTTTGGGAGGCCGAGGGGTGGCGGGGGAGGGGGGGTGGATCACCTGAGGTCAGGAGTTCGAGACCAGCCTGGCCAATATGGCGAAACCCTGTCTCTACTAAAAAAAAAAAAAAGTACTAAAAATTGGCCGGGCGCGGTGGCAGGCACCTGTAATCCCACCTACTCGGGAGGCTGAGGAAGGAGAATCGCTTGAACCTGGGAGGCGGAGGTTGCAGTGAGCGGAGATTGCACCACTGCACTCCAGCCTGGACAAAAAGAGTGAAACTCCACCTCAGAAAAACAAAACAACAACAAAAAAAAACAGGAAGAGACCGCAGAGCATCCATGTACTCCCTCCTTCTCTCCCTCCCTCCATTCCTCCCTTCTTCACCCCTCTCCCACAAATATAAGCACAGAGAACAACCCTGTGGGGACACAGGGAGAAGACGGCGTCTCCAAGCCCAGGAGAGAGGCCTCAGGAGGAACCAGCCCTGCCCACACCTGGATCTCAGACTTCCAGCCTCCAGGACTGTGGGACAATCAATGTCTGTCGTTTCTAAGCCACCCAGTCTATGGTATTCTGTGACAGCAGCCTGAAATGGACTAAGAGATCTCATAAGAAGAGGAGATGAGGACACAGACACACACAGAGGGGCGACCCTGTGAGGACACAGGGAGAAGACGGCGTCTCCAAGTCCCGGAGAGAGGCCTCAGGAGGAATCAGCCCTGCCTACACCTGGATCTCAGACCTCCAGCTCCAGGACTGTGGGGGAATCAACGTTTGTTGTGTATAAGTCACCCAGTCTATGGTATTCTGTGATAGCAGCCTGAAATGGATGAGAACATCTCATAAGAAGAGGAGATGAGGACACAGACACACACAGAGGGACGACTCTGTGAGGACACAGGGAGAAAACAGCATCTACAAGCCCAGGAGAGAGTCCTCAGGAGGAACCAGCCCTGCCCATTCACTGATCTCAGACTTCCAGCCTCCAGGGCTGTGGGACAATCAATGTCTGTTGTGTATAAGCCACGCAGTCTATGGTATTCTGTGATAGCAGCCTGAGATGGACTAAGACACCTCATAAGAGGAGGAGATGAGGGCACAGACACACACAGAGGGATGGCCCTGTGAGGACACAGGGAGAAAACAGCATCTACAAGCCAAAGAGACAAGCCTTAGGAGGAACCACCCCTGCCCACACCTTAATCTTGGATTTCCAGGCTCCAGGACTGTGGGAGAATCAATGTCTCTTGTTTCTAAGCCACCCAGTCTATGGTATTCTGTGATAGCAGCCTGAGATGGACTAAGACATCTCATAAGAGGAGGAGATGAGGGCACAGACACACACAGAGGGATGGCCCTGTGAGGACACAGGGAGGAGACAGCATCTACAAGCCCAGGAGAGAGGCCTCAGGAGGAACCAGCCCTGTCCACACCTGATGTCCAGCCTCCAGGAGAATCAAGGTCTGGCTTTTAAACCACCTCGTCTATGGTCCTTTGTGGTAGCCGCCTTCAGCTTGGGCCCCCGCCCCATCCCACAAACACCCCCAACCTTGTCCGCCTCTGTGTGCCTTGTGGGCAGCCCCCAGTACGTGGCCTTAGACTGCTGTTCCACCCTCCAGAGTCTCAGGATGAACTGGAAGGTATTAAGGAAGTCATCTGAGGGCTCTGAGCAAAATGGAAACTAATTTCAGTGGGAAAAGAGGATCTGCAGTGAGTGAGTCTGTTGAGCTCGGGCAGAGAAGAAGCCTGGTGTCAGGGTCCTTCTGCCTGAGCCTGTGGGGCCAGGTAATGTTAACAGGAAGCATACTCAGACCCAAGCGAGGTCTCAGAAGATTTAAGGGAAGTTCAATCTTCACAAGTGTCTCTGGTTTCCAGTAATATCTGGCCCCCAATATTCTCCCTGGTCCTCAATATTTTCTGGTTCTTAGTAATCTCTCGGCCACACGTGGTGGCTCACGCCTGTCATTCCAGCGCTTTAAGAGGCTGAGGTGGGCAGACCACCTGAGGTCAGGAGTTCGAGACCAGCCTGGCCAACATGGTGAAACCCCATCTCTACTAAAAATACAAAAATTAGCTGGGCGTGGTGGTGCTCACCTGTGATCCCAGCTACTCAGGAGGCTGAGGCGGGAGAATTGCTTGAACCTGGGAGGCGGAGGTTGCAGTGAGCCGAGATTTCGTCACTGCACTCCAGCCTGGGCAACAACAGCGAAACTCCATCTCAAAAAAAAATAAAAAATAAATAAAAATAATCTTGGCCGGGCGCAGTGGCTCACGCCCATCATCTCAGCACTTTGGGAGGCTGAGATGGGTGGATCACCTGAGGTCAGGAGTTCGAGACCATCCTGGCCAACGTGGTGAAACCCTGTCTCTACTAAAAATACAAAAATTAGCCAGGCATGGTGGCAGGTGCCTGTAATCCCAGCTACTCGGGAGGCTGAGGCAGGAGAATGGCGTGAACCCGGGAGGCGGAGCTTGCAGTGAGCTGAGACCGTGCCACTGCACTGCAGCCTGGGTGACAGAGCGAGACTCCATCTCAAATATATATATATATAAAATAAAATATTAAATATTTAATATATATAATAAAAAAAATCTCTCTGGTCTGTAATATTCTCTGATTCCCCAAAAGCTCCCTATCCCCCAAAACCTGTCTGGTTCCCCAAAATCTTTCTGGTCTTTAATATTCTTGCTGGGCCCAATGGTCTCCCTGATCCTCAATATCCTTGCTGGGCCCTGATCATCTTGTTTGTCCCCAATCTTCTCTCTGGTTCCCTAAAATCTCTCCAGTCCCCTCAAATCTGTTTGGTTCTCCCTGGCCGCCAATATTCTCTCTAATCCTCAATATTCTCTGTAGTTCACAATAATCTTTCCAGTCTCCAGTACTCTTTCTGGTTCCCCAAAATCTCTCTAGTCCCCCAAATCCTGCCTAACTCCCAAAGCCTGTCTAATTTCCAGTACTTCCATTAAGCCCCAATATTTTATCTGGTCTGCAATAATCTTCCTGATCCCCAATCATCTCCTTGGCCCCCAATAATCTTCCTGCCCCCAGTAATCTCCCTGGTCCTCAGTATTTTCTCAGATCCCCAATATTCTCTGTGGTCCCCAATCATCTCCTTGGTCCCTAATCTCTCTGGTCCCCAATAATATTTCTGATCCCCAATATTCCTCTGGTCCCCAATAATCTATTGGCTCCCCAGTATTCTCTCTGATCCTCAATCATCTCCTTGGTCCCTAATAATCTCTCTGGTCCCCAATCACCTCCCTGATCCCCAGTAATCTCTGAGATCTCAATATTCTCTCTGAGCCTCAATATTCTCTCTGAGTCTCAATGTTCTCTCTTGTCCCCAATAATCTCTCTGGTCCCTAATAATCTCCCTGCTCCCCAATATTCTCTCTGATCTCCAATTATCTCCTTGGTCCCTAATAATCTCTCTGGTCTCCAATCATCTTTCTGATTCCAATATTCTCTCTGGTCCCCAATATTCTCTCTGGTCCCCAATAATCTCCCTGCTCCCCAATATTCTCTCCGATCTCCAATAATATCTCTGATCCCAATATTCTCTCTGGTTCCCAATAATCTCTCTGGTCCCCAATCATCTTTCTGATTCCCAATAATCCCTCTGGTCCCAGTATTCTCTCTGGTCCCCAGTCATCTCCTTGGTCTCCAATATTCTCTCCGATTTCTAATATTGTCTCTAATCCCCAATTATCTTCTTGGCTCCCAATCACCTCCCTGGTTTCTAACATTATCTCTGTTCCCCAATATTCTCTCAGATCCACAATCATCCCCTTGGTCCCTAATCATCTCTCTGGTTACCAATCACCTCCCTGGTCCCCAAGATTTTCTCTGATTTCTAATATTGTCTCTGATCTCCCCCAAATCTCCCTGGTTCCCAATATTTTCTCGGATCCCCAATCATATACTTGGTCCCTAATAATCTCCCTGATCCCCATCATCTTCTTGATCTCTAATAATCTCTCTGGTCCCCAAAAATCTCCCTGGTTCCCAATAGTCTCTCTGGTCCCCAATCATCTCTCTGGTCCCCAATATTTTCTCTGATCTCCAATTATCACCTTGGTCCCTAATAATCTCTCTGGTCCCCAATCATCTCTCTGGTCCCCAATAATCTCTCTGGTCCCCAATATTCTCTCTGATCTCCAATTATCACCTTGGTCCCTAATAATCTCTCTGGTCCCTAATCATCTTTCTGACCCCCAATAATCTCTGTGGTCCCCAATATTCTCTGTGATCCTCAATTATGTCCTTGGTCCCTAATAATCTCTCTGGTCCCCAATCATCTTTCTGATCCCCAATAATCTCTCTGATCCCAATATTCTCTCTGGTCCCCAGTCATCTGCTTGGTCTCCAATATTCTCTCTGATCTCTAATATTGTCTCTGGTCCTCAATCATCTTCTTAACCCCAATAATGTCCCTGGTTTCCAACATTATCTCTGTTCCCAAGTATTCTCTGTGATCCCCAATCATCTCCTCGGTCTCTAATAATCTCTCTGGTCCCCAATAGTCTCTCTGGTCCCTAATATTCTCTCTGGTCCCCAATCATCTTCTTAGCCTCTAATAATCTCCCTGATCCCCAATATTCTCCCTGGTCCCCAATCATCTCTCTGATCCCCAATAATCTCTCTGATCCCCAATATTATCTCTGATCCTCAATTATCTCCTTGGTCCCTAATAATTTCTCCGGTCCCCAATCCTCTCCCTGATCCCCAATAATCTCTCTGATCCCAATATTCTCTCTGATCCTCAGTCATCTCTTTGTTCTCTAATAATCTCCCTGGTCTCCAATATTCTGTCTGATTTCTAATATTATCTCTGGTCCTCAATCATCTTCTTGGCTCCCAATTATCTCCGTGATCCACAATAATCTCCCTCATCCCCAATATTTTCTCTGATTTCTAATATTGTCTTTGGTCCCCAATAATCTCCATAGTACCCCCAAATGTCCCTGGTTCCCAATAATTTCCCTTGTCCCCAATAATCTCCTTGATCCCCAATCATCTCCTTGGTACCTAATTATCTCCCTGGTTCCCAATCACCTCTTTGGCCCCCAATCATCTCCTTGGCCCCCAATCATCACCCTGGTCCCCAATATCCTCTCTGATTTTTCTTTCTTTTTTTTTTTTTGAGTCGGAGTCTCACACTGTCGCCAGGCTGGACTGCAGCGGTGCGATCTGAGCTCACTGCAACCTCCAACTCTCTGGTTCAAGGGATTCTCCTGCCTTAGCCTCCTGAGTAGCTGGGATTACAGACCTGGGTTTACAGGCATGCGCCACCACGTCCAGCTAATTTTTGTATTTTAGTAGAGACGGAGTTTCACTATATTGGCCAGGATGGTCTCCATCTCCTGACCTCGTCATCCGCCCGCCTTGGCCTCCCGAAGTGCTAGGATGACAGGCGTGAGCCACCATGCCCGGCCTTTATCCTCTCTGATTTCTAATATTCTCTCTGTCCCCAATAATATCTCTGGTCCCCAATATTCTCTCTGATCCCCCATCACCCCTCTCTTATGGTACAGTGTAATCCTTATGCTCCACTTTTATCCGTCCCAATATGGACAAACCCTAAGATCATTGAGTACCCAGCATGGAACACGGGTTGCAACCACTGTCACCCTGGCATCAGCAGGAACCTTGGCATCAAAGTCACAGGCTGGAGGACACTCTGCATTTGTCTGCAGGAAGTCAATGCACTTGGACCCTGCCTGCAGGAATGTGGACCGTCAGTCATTTGCATGAGTGCTTAGAAACGGCAAATGAAGGTGTGTTTACTTAGAAGTGAGTTGCATGGGGTGAAGGAAGCCAGTCAGCCGCACCTCAGCTGGGTATTTGGTGGTGGAGGTTTCAGAAACTCCCTTTCCTTTGCTTCCGGTGAGCGTGACAGACAACCTCCTAATTCCCGTGCAGCTCGAAAAGGGTCCCGCGAAGAGTGTTTATAGCCCAGAATGAGGAAGTGAGACAAGGGGTATTGCATGGTTATTTTTTCTTATGTCTTTCTCTTTCTCTCTCGCTCTCTCTCTTTTTTTTTTTTTTTTTTTTTTTTTTTGAGATAGAGTTTTGCTCTTGCTGCCCAGGCTGGAGTGCAATGGTGCGATCTCGGCTCACCGCAACCTCCGCCTCCCGGGTTCAGGTGATTCTCCTGCCTCAGCCTCCCGAGTAGCTGGGATTACAGGCGCCCACCACCACGCCCAGCTAATTTTTTGTATTTTTAGTAGAGACGGGGTTTCACCATGTTAGCCAGGCTAGTCTCGAACCCCTGACCTCAGGTGATCCACCCGCCTCAACCTCCCAAAGTGCTGGGATGACAGGCGTGAGCCACCATGCCCCGCCCTCTTTTTCTCGCTTAAAAAAAAAAAAAAAGGTGAGGTTTACATAATGAAATCAATCATTGTAAACGGAATACCTCAGGGGGGTTTATTGCATTCATACCTCTGTGCAGCCAATACCTCCATGTACTTTCAGAATATTTTCCTCACCTCCGACACATGTGTGTATTGTAACTTTAAATGCAATCCTCAGATGACAAGGCTCGGAATCGTCGTGCACGCACAGAGATTCAACAACCAAGATGCGGTAATTATAGTGCACTGGCCAGGCACGTTGTCTCCTGCCTCTAGTCCCAGCACCTTGGGAGGCCAAGGCAGGAGAGTGGCTTCAGGCCAGGAGTTCAAGATGAGCCTAGGCAACATAGCAAGACCCTTTCATTAGCCGGGCGTGGTCAGTGCGTGTAATCCCAGCTACTTGGGAGGCTGAGGTGGAAGGATTGCTTGAGGCCAGGAGTTAGAGACTGCAGTGAGCTATGGTCATGTCACTGCACTCCAGCCTGGGCAACAGAGCAAGACTCTGCCCCTAAAAATAAAAATTAAGGCCGGGCGTGGTGGCTCACACCTGTTATCCCAGCACTTTGGGAGGCTAAGACAGGCGGAT